>NC_051182.1:96445912-96469228 GCF_013339695.2 Rhipicephalus sanguineus | reverse complement strand
GAACAGTAAACGAGGGATCCAAAAACTTTCATTGCTGCGAAAATTTATCTGTCAATATAATTGTTCCTAAGCTAATTCAACGGATTCTGCAAACTCTTTATTTACACCTTCGCTTGTTCTTGGCAATGTCCTTCCTGCATTTATTTCCTGCACGAGTACATTTCTGCTGGCCCTTGGTGACCAAGTAAAGAGGACGCGTATCGCACAAACGTAACTGCGAAATACACTTATTGCATTTATACTTTTGCAGGTTTAGGCGCATTCATGACAAATGGCAAACAGGGGGCACTATTACATTTATATAGCCTCCACATATATACACGCCTCCCTTTATATAGCATCCCCCCCCCCCTTATTTGCGACCCAACCTTGAGTTACTCCGCACTCCTCCCCGTATAATAAATCCTGCGTGCGTGCCTCATTAACACCACTTTAATCGTCGTCGTGAACAGTGATGACATGCCGGTCGTTCTCATCGGAGCTTTAGTTTCGCCGGCGAATTTGGTTGAATTTGATTGCTCCGCCATAATTACCAGAGGCCAATTTCTCAAAATCCGAAAGTGGCAATGGTCTTTTCGCATTTCAATTCTCCCATTAGACCCGACCACCTGTCACCGCTTACTAAACAGTTAATTTATTTTAATTAATGTCGCAATTGCTGTACCTAGTCATCTTTAGATGCCTCCCACTACATAAACAATAATTACGAAGGCAGCGAGCAAATATTCTATTGCCCTTATTTTTGATGATTTTCTGACACATTTCTTGAATTACAATGTATAGCCTGTATAAAGAGGGCAGGATGTGAGAGTATAGCACATTCGTGATTTTATTGACGAGCTGGTTGAGGTAATACAGATGAGCGTAGTCCGACAGAACGCGTGACTGCTGAGAACGGCACCTGCAGCCTGCCTCGGCAAGAAGGCACTTGAGCACGGCTACGTAGGGCAGCCCGGTGGCAGAGAGGCCATGCAGCGCTCCGGGTGGCCATGGCTAAATCGGTGCGTCCCATCATCTCGCAGTGCCATTCTCGGACGCGAATTTGCTTGGCAGCTGATGATTCACAGTGCCGGAAGCCTTGAACCATGGTGGCAGGGTAGAACGCCGAATGCAGCGAACAGATTACTGGCCCTGCGAAATGAATGAAAAACGCTGTCTAGCACTAACAGTACAGAGCCACTACGGCAACGAGGACAGTTGAGGATGGTTTTCGCAGAGACCTAGAAATACCATGCGGAATTACTTGGCATAAGCAACACATGTTGAGAGAGGCAAGCTTTAAAAGACGCATTAAGCGCATTGGTATCAAGTAAACAAGAATAAGTACCACAAATCGTACAAAACAAAAGGCACCAACCTGCGTTCACATTCGAAGGAGTCGGGGAAGTCCTTGGGGCGGACGACTTGTTGAGGGGTCTGTGAGGCAGCGTCCTCGTTGCGTTGCTCGAGGTCAGCTGCGGCGATGCGCATGGCGTTGTCGGAAAGGATCATCGGTAACAGCGCCACAAGCAGACCGAAGAACGCTACAGCTGCCATTGCCTTCTTGAAGTCCCAGTCGTTGGGCACGGCTACGGCGTAGACGGCGGCCCCAAAGCAGAACCTGAGAGCCGTGGATAACCTCATCGCTGATAGCAGAGAGAGTTTCTGCACACAACAGGCGAGTGCACTAGCGACTCGGGTAACTCGGGCCTCACTTTTTAAAACCTCCCACTGCTCACATATTGGCTTAGAGGTATGAGTGACGTGGCAGACAGTTGAGGCCGCTTATTCGTGGCTTTGCGAACACACTGACAAGTCATCTCCTCCTCTCATTCACTCCTCCTCACCGTCGTCTTGCGTTGGTTTGCGATACCCTTTCCCAGACTGCTTAAAACAAGTCGGGGGAGGGGTACCTCAAGTGTCACGGTGAGTAAATCTCACGTGGCCAGGAAAAAAGTGCATTGCGGTGGAGCGGTGGAGGGGGTTGAGAGAGGGGCTTTAGGAAAGGAGGAAGGAAGGAAAACGGGAGAGAGGAAAGACAGGGATGTTAACCAGTTTGGCATAACCGGTATGCACTCCTGTACAGGGGGAAGGGATGGGGGAGACTGAAAGAAGAGTGAAGAAAGAGATAAAGGAAGGGGCCCGAACACACACACACATATCGTCACAGCGCAGAGCGGCAGTCTTGTGCGGTATGCGGCATCATTAAAAAGTCTACAGCCGCTCGTGTAAGTCTGTTGTCCTTAGGAATTTGAGCAATGCCTTGGTTGCTTGAACTCTCGATGACTTATCAGGATGACATTAGAGAATCGTGTCTAGTGTCAACGGTCTGTTGTGAAGATGAGCGAGAGCGAATACCAGGGATCGTCTCTGCGCAGCGTAGCGAGTACAGTCGCAGAAGATATGTTGCAAGGTCTCCTCGGTGCCGCAGGCGTCGCAAAGAGCGTTGTCGGCCATCCCTATTCGAAACGAATATGACTTCGTGAAAGCCACTCTTAGCCATAAGCGGCATAGCAGAGTGGCCTCTCTTCGGCGGAGTCCAGATGGTATTTGAAGTCGCCGCAACTCGTTGAGGTGGTGTTGCCGGTAGTTTTGGCTTCTTGATGTATTCAGTGTTGAGTGCGAAATGTTCTTTGCGATCCTTTGAAGCATGGCAGCAGCATCAGACCTTGAAGGCGGTATAGCCTCTTCCTTGTCTCCTTGCAAAGCTGACCGAGCAGCATTATCGGAATGTTCGTTGCCAAGCACGCCGCAGTGACTGGCAACCATTGAAAATGCACTTAGTGTCCCTTCTCGAATGACGTATGAATGAGGAAAGGAAGAACTAAAATCATTCCGCGCCTGTACAAAAGCCCTGTTCAAGAAGAGAGAAGCAAAAGGGGGGCTTATCTTAACGTTTGTGACGAATGGGTCTTTTTTTTTTACTTCTTTCGCTGTTCCACCACCGGTAGTTGTCAGCCATAAGCCGCACATGGTGCAGTATTACGAAGCGAAGTGTTTTGCCTAACATGCGTCAAGCAAACGGTAAAATCAAAATCGCTTGATAAGAAAACACCAACATAAACACCCGCTGGTTGTGTGTACAATTTTATACCGGTTCTAAAAGCCACAATAACTGTCACTTTTTATCCTCGGTTCGGGAGGAGCGCGCGATGTAGGCGAGCGTATATATAGCTCAAGATAAAGGTGTGAGGGCGCAAGGGTTAGAAAATTACGAAAGAAAACAATTACAGAAACAGCTCTATATCTGCGTGCGTGACGTAGTTCAACCTTCGTGCTTAGTACATTTATCTCTAACTCTGTTCTATACGTGAAGCAGCCAGCCCTCATCAAACTGCTACCAATATACACACACAACACACACACACACCACACACACACTATAATATAATATAATATATATATATATCTATATATATATAATATATATATATATATATATATATATAATATATATATATATATATTATATATTGTAAAGGCGTTTATTGACGGTGGATGGAGGCGACGCGATGCACAACAGTCACGACGGAGCGCAGTGTCGCACGAGCACGAGGGCGTGCTCTCCGAGCAGATGCGAGGAGGGCGACCCACTAGAAGGCGCTCGAGAGGACGGCCCATTACATCGTACCAATGCTTCTCTACAATTACCCCGGCTACGAAAAGGGAGCCGTCTGGCGACCTAGCAGCTGGTCACTATGAGCGGGTCATGGTAGGGATTGAGGCGCTCCATGTTGGCAATGTCGCGCCCTCCACGGCGCATGTCCGAAGATGGGTCGATGGATTCAATCAGGTAGTTGACCGTGGATGTGCGTTCGACGACACGGTAGTGGCCTTCGTATTTGTGCAGCAGTTTGGAAGAGAGGCCAGTTGCAGTGGTAGGGACCGAGAGCCATACGTGCGCTCCAGGTAGGAACGTGGGCGCAGAAGTGTTGGTCTCACCGCGGATGCTCTTCTGCCGCTCCTGGTCCTGCGTAGTAAAGGTCTTGGCCAGCTCGCGACACTCCTCAGCAAGTCTGGCTGTGGCAGAAATAGGCGCACATTCAGATCGATCCGGCTTGTAGGGAAGGATTGTGTCAATGGTGTGCGACGGGTGCCTGCCGTACAATAAGAAAAATGGCGAGAAACCAGTGGTGCTTTGAGGGCCGGTATTGTAGGTGTAGGTGACGAAAGGCAGAATTGAATCCCAATTTGTGTGATCGGCGGCGACGTACATCGAGAGCATGTCGCCGAGCGTGCGGTTAAAGCGTTCCGTGAGGCCCATTCGTCTGCGGGTGGTAAGCAGTAGTTTTGCGGTGAACAACGTTGTACTCTTTGAAGATGGCTTCGACGACTTCGGACAGGAAGACACGGCCGCGATCGCTGAGCAGCTCCTGGGGTGGACCGTGGCGCAGCAGCATGAACCGGCGGAGCAGGAAGGTGGCTACATCGCACGCTGTATAGCCGCTGGGAGGGCGGCAGTTTCGGCGTATCGCCGAAACTATCACTGTAAACGAAAATTAGCCGAGATGGGAGCTTTTCCAGCATATGAGCCCCTAAAACCCCCATGCCCCAATCATTACGTGGTAGGTAGGGGTGAAGTCGGCACATGTCGTCGTAAAACGCGCCTTGCTTAATGAGGGAGTTTATGAACGGCGTGACCTTGTTAAACTCCCCACGGAGTTTTAGATCACGTGGTTAGAAACTCCCTATGGGAGTTTTAGAAACCATTTTTGGTCGTGATGTGCGTGCGTGTGTGAATGTGCGTGTGTGTGGGCATCTGTTTGCAGCGACGATTTGCAGCGAGGATTTGCAACGGCCGGTTGGTTTGTGTAGACGTGTAGGAATATTTTCTCCACTGAACCGTTCTGGTCAGAGACAAGTTCAACTCGCGCCAGCGTCCGACCGCGAACACATCGAGCTGGCTGTCCCGTGTTTATTCTCCCGTCAAGCGGCAGTGCCCATACACACGAGTGCAAGCCTCCGACACGCCACGGATACCTCGCTTCAACGTGCCTAGTTACGAAGAACTGCGAAGAATAATTTCATCGGTAACAAAAGTAAGCTGTTGCGATCGTCAGCGGGTTTGTCTCTGGAGTTTCACCGGCTAAAACTTCGAAGCAGTAAGAAGTAGGCTTCGCTACGTCGTCGGCATCAAGCCGGCCGGCGGCCGGTGTGAGAGCTGCGCCGGCGACGCGCTCGCCCCGACCACCGGCAACGCTTGCTTCTCGGAGTGTCACCGAACCGATGTTTCACCGGCTGCAACTTCTAAGCGGTAAGAAGGCTTCGCTACGTCGTCGGTACCCAGGGTTACCAGATTGGGCTATTAATAGCCAAATTGGGCTACTTTTTGTTCGAGTTGGCGTCCAGTTTTTCTCCTTGGCTATGTGGCTATTTTTGGGCTACATTGCTATCGACTAGGCAAGAATTCCAAAAAGCTACAAAATGTAGATAATTTTAGTATCGGGGACCCCAAACGGCTTACGCACGCACGCTCTTGCGTTCGTTTGTACCTCCAGCCTTACAAGTGCCGGGGACCCCTTAGCAGCTGCACCCACGGGGAATACAAAGGAAAGCAGGAGCGTGCGTACGCGAGCGTCTGGGGGTCCCCGGCACTAAAACTATGCTAAAACTCTCTAGAAACTCTAATGCACCTATGAGCTGTTGTTAACATGCGTAACCCCCCAAAAATGCAGTACCGAGGCGCGAGGTCAGCTTTTGTACACCCATGCAGAAGCCAAAGAAAGTGGTGATCGTTCGCCAAGGCCGGCTTACATGCGCATGCCGCTAATAGGTCCCGCCATCAAAACATTCCATTGTGTTGAACGATCCCTGCACCTGCAGACGTAGCCCAAGAAAAGGCTTCACGTGTCGTCAGTTTGAAACCGTGTTGATGGCTCACGTTTTCTCTAGACTTTCTTGACTTCTACTACCGTAAAATGCCGAGCAAGCAACCACCCCCCCTTCCCCCCACCACACAGTGAAACAAAATAAGAAACATGTGCAGGGGGCCCTCTTGCTCAGCATTAAGAAATACTATTTCGATTTCGTGCATCGTTCATTCAGTACTTTTGTAAAGCCAAGACGTATTTCAACAATGGAATCTGAGTGTCGCCTTCTCCAAACCAGAGTCGACGATCTGGCAGAGGGTACCCACTCCGTAACCGAATCTGGGTAAGCGTACAAAATGCAAAAAATGTTGCCGGGAACTCGATGTTTCATCTGATGTCTAAGCTGGCGCTCTCTTTGCTGTCACTACCAGTGTCAAAACGCTGCTGTTGAACGAGTGTTCAGCCAGGTCTCACTTACTAAAACCGACATTCGAAACAGGATGTCTAACGAGCCTTAGAAGCGCTGCTCCACGTAAAATTTGGTCTAGCTACGAACGCTGGCTGCTGCAAAGATTTCAAACCGGGAAAGAATTTTTGTCGCGTTTCAACTCCTCCGTTTTGTATGGGCCGAGCAGTGCCTCGGCCTAGATGTTCTCTGCCTCGGCCTCCAAATCAAGTGATCATGTCTAAATTGTTCTTTCGCTTCTCCACTTTCATCTCTTTTGTCATATTCTCTATTTCATGAGTTTTTGTATATCTCTACTTTTTGTAAATCCTACCTATTTCTACTTCTTGTAAATATGCTTCTATATTTCTTTGTGATTGCATTCATTTGTATGTTATCAAGTGGCAATAATCTTTTTTTCTAGATTCTGCAGCCATCGCTCAATCATTTGGATTGAATAGCAAAAAAAAAATATAATATATATATACGCGATACAATGGATTCACGCATACATTTGCTGACTTTGGCTATTTTTGGGCTACTTCAAATTTTCGCTTTGGGCTATGTTTGGGCTACCTCGGAGTCCAATTTGGCGGTTTGAGGCTCGCACCATCTGGTAACCCTGTCGGTACCAAGCCGGTGGCGCGTAGCGAACTCGCACAGCCACACCGGTCGCCATCGCGAGTTCTATATACAAGCTCGCACCGGCCACCGGTGAAGCAAAGAATATGTTTCACAGAAAATAAAAGCTGCTGGAATGAGTAAGTTTAAATGGTCTCTTTGTGCCATGCAACCACCGTTGTCAAACGTATAGCGAGAAGGCGAGCGCCGATACGAGACAGATTGAACCAACATGCGGCCGCCGCTGCACTGCGAGCAACAGGAACCACGACTACGAGCCGTCTCGTTCGTTGTAAGTGCATCGCTCCGTAGCTTAACGCGGATAGCGGACACCTGTTTTTTTTATTGTGTGTGTAAAATAACGGCGACGAAAACTGCACAGCAGCAAGCATTTTGTGATCGCGAGCTGCCGTTCGTCGTATAGCGGTGCCGTATTCCTGCGAGAGGCCTAGCGACGCCGTCGGCAACAACGCGGTATACCGGCGGGGCGGCGCGGTTCTTCGCCGGTGTTGCTGAATGTGTGCTGCTGAAGCGTTCGTGCACGGCCGCTCGTGGTTCGTGTAAGATTAGGTGCATTTTAGGGACTCACGCACTGTACTCCTAAGGCGGATACATCCCATGCGACAGAATGCCAGCTGATAAACAAAATTCGCTAATTAAAAAGGCGTTGAATGTTACGCGGGTTTATAGTAAAAGACGGGTGTACCTCAGTAGTTTCTATAAGCCCACCGCAAATATACACGTACACCATAAATATTTCGTGCATAATTACGAGGAAAAGGAGTGTCCCATCCGAGCTACATTGGAGGTCAAGATGTGGTGCCTATATATACTCGGTGACCAAAGTTTGGTTGTGAAGCGCGGGTGGCGAGCGGTTGTCAGTTTGAGTGTTGTATTACTTTGGGAATGTTGGGTGCATGTTTGTGTACGTGTGATCGAGTTTGCGCGTTTCGATGCTAATTTAATTAAAGATTCTCTGGTGCATGGTGCGACAGCGAAAAGCATTCTTTTTCGTAGGTTATAAAAATTTACTCCCATATTTACCTGGAAAAGCTCCCCTATGGATGTAAACAAATACTCCCTTCAGTCCATCCAAAACCTCCGTCTTTAAGGGGGGTAAATTTTTTTACTCCCCTGGACGGAGTATATAAAACCCCCATCGGGGCGTGCGCTAGAGGACAAGTCCATTTACTCCCATCTCGGCTTTTTTTTGCTTACAGTATATATATATATATATATATATATATATATATATATATATATATATGAAAGGAGATGATTTTAAGGGCTCGTTTGTCTTTGTTAGACACAATATTAATGAGAACTAACAGACAGTAACGCCAAGGAAAGTATAGGGGGTGTTATCTGTAGTATTTAGAATGTAAATGTGAAGAAAGTAAAGTGGACGAAAAAGATGACTTGCCGCCGGCAGGGACCTGAACCTGCGACCCTTCGAATAACGCGTCCGATGCTCTACCACTGGAGCTACGGCGGCGGTCATCTTCCCGTCCACTTTGTGGGGTATATATGTTGATTTAAACCTAGGAGTGTTAGTCAGCGCCAATCGCAGCCAAGGCGGCGAGTGTGGAACACTCTTTTTCTTGCCTGTTGGCGTCACGTAGCACGTGATCTTTTTGCGAGCTGGCAGCTGACCAATAATCCCTCGCATACTACCTGATGGCATTAAGTCTGCCAGGACGAGACCCTCGCTATGAATGAAGGAAAGGAGATGATTTTAAGGGCTCGTTTGTCTTTGTTAGACACAATATTAATGAGAACTAACAGACAGTAACGCCAAGGAAAGTATAGGGGGTGTTATCTGTAGTATTTAGAATGTAAATGGAAGAAAGTAAGTGGACGAAAAGATGACTTGCCGCCGGCAGGACCGAACCTGCGACCTTCGAATAACGCGTCCGATGCTCTACCACTGAGCTACGGCGGCGGTCATCTTCCCGTCCACTTTGTGGGGTATATATGTTGATTTAAACCTAGGAGTGTTAGTCAGCGCCAATCGCAGCCAAGGCGGCGAGTGTGGAACACTCTTTTTCTTGCCTGTTGGCGTCACGTAGCACGTGATCTTTTTGCGAGCTGGCAGCTGACCAATAATCCCTCGCATACTACCTGATGGCATTAAGTCTGCCAGGACGAGACCCTCGCTATGAATGAAGGAAAGGAGATGATTTTAAGGGCTCGTTTGTCTTTGTTAGACACAATATTAATGAGAACTAACAGACAGTAACGCCAAGGAAAGTATAGGGGGTGTTATCTGTAGTATTTAGAATGTAAATGTGAAGAAAGTAAAGTGGACGAAAAGATGACTTGCCGCCGGCAGGGACCGAACCTGCGACCTTCGAATAACGCGTCCGATGCTCTACCACTGAGCTACGGCGGCGGTCATCTTCCCGTCCACTTTGTGGGGTATATATGTTGATATTAAACCTAGGGTGTTAGTCAGCGCCAATCGCAGCCAAGGCGGCGAGTGTGGAACACTCTTTTCTTGCCTGTTGGCGTCACGTAGCACGTGATCTTTTTGCGAGCTGGCAGCTGACCAATAATCCCTCGCATACTACCTGATGGCATTAAGTCTGCCAGGACGAGACCCTCGCTATGAATGAAGGAAAGGAGATGATTTTAAGGGCTCGTTTGTCTTTGTAGACACAATATTAATGAGAACTAACAGACAGTAAACGCCAAGGAAAGTATAGGGGGTGTTATCTGTAGTATTTAGAATGTAAATGTGAAGAAAGTAAAGTGGACGAAAAGATGACTTGCCGCCGGCAGGGACCGAACCCTAGGTTTAAATCAACATATATACCCCACAAAGTGGACGGGAAGATGACCGCCGCCGTAGCTCCAGTGGTAGAGCATCGGACGCGTATTCGAAGGTCGCATGTTCGGTCCCTGCCGGCGGCAAGTCATCTTTTCGTCCACTTTACTTTCTCACATTTACATTCTAAATACTACAGATAACACCCCTATACTTTCCTTGGCGTTACTGTCTGTTAGTTCTCATTAATATATATATATATATATATATATATATATATATATATATATATATATATATATAGATATGTGTGTGTGTTGTGTGTGTGTGTGTCAGGGGCGTAGATAGGGGGGGGGTCTTATGGGGCTTCAGCTCCTCCCCCCCCCCCCGAAATTTTTCTTGCTCTCATACACCACCGACCAGGGGCATCACCCGGGGGGTGGGATTTATTGGGCTTCAGCCTCCTCGCCACCTCTCCCCCCTGAAATTTTAATTTTTTTCGTTCTATTATACACCGCCATCTGAAATAACCACTTTCACCGAAAACCACCCAGGATATCGTCTAAAATGTGTTTTTTTTTTTTTTTTTGTTCGAGCACGACAATGTCGTGGACAGTTGAAAGGTTCCGGAAGGTGGTTTTTCTGCAAGATTTTTTTCAACCTTGCAGTTCGTGAAAAAGGGTATCACTCTTATTTCTTTTTTGAACAATAAAACGAAAATTTACTCTGGTACGATTATTCCTATTTTTACCTCACTTTCACGCAGCCGGCATCTGCCAATGTGTACTTCCTAACCTAGAAGGTCTACAAGGCAACGCACGTTTAAGTACATTATTTTTTTAAGGAGTAACGTCCCCGGGTCTAACATTTACTCTCCGTGCAGTTACTTCTACAAAGCAAGGTGTGGGAGCGGGCTAGTTGGTATTCCGTACTGCTAAAACTTTAGCGCGAAAAGTGCACAGCGGACAAAGAAATGACGAGTACAAGTGCTAACGCACAGATATGTGTCACATGTGATATGGCACAGCTATGTGTCACATGTGATTACAACGATATCAGTCAACGCACAAGAGGAATACCTAAGCAAAAAACAGCAAAACTACGCGGGACCAACACGTGCGGGTGAATTTAAGTAATCTAGTTCCTTTTTTGTTAGTGCGATGGATGGCTTGCTGACGCAGCTTCCGTTAGCAATCGCTGCCGCCTCAATGATGATCCTGCATGGTGCTATCCTTAGGTTGAGTTGCCAACATTGTTGTACTGTCAAATAAAGGCACGCATTTGCATTCCGCGCAAAGAGCCGCCAAGAAACCATCACAACCTTTTTTCGCTGTCTGATTGTGTTCGAGCAATCTCACATTCAGGCATCTGCCTGTCTGTCCGACGTAACTTTGACCGCAGGACAAAGATATGTTATACACTAAGCCCTTCACACATTCAACAAATTCATTTCGGTGCCTAATTTTACAGCTGTTGGAAGGCCTTCCTACCGGAATGGTTCTGGCACATAACGGCGACAACTTATTAGGCGCAGAAAACGCAACTGAAATCCCCACTCTTAGACCAATCTTTTTGAGATTGTGTGATATACCATGCAGGTATGGAATCCCAGCCACCTTCTTACGAACTGTTGCCTGCGAATCAGTGCACGTGTCACTGACCTTCGAAAACTTGCGCAACTTCTCTGAAACAGATTCCAGCAGGTGGCGTGGATATCCAGCTGCCTTCAAACGAGCAGTTTGCCCGCAGAAGCTTTCTTGCGTCGAATAGTAGCAAGGCTTGGTCAGTGCGCTGTGGAAAACAGGCACGAGCGATTCCGCGCGGGACCAGCTTGCTGTGTGCAGAGGCAAAAGGCAACACAGGTTTTTTTGCACGAGGCTCATATCTCTAGCATACATGGCTACTCGAAAAGGTCTGAGCCTCAGGTCCAAGAACCTTAGGGATCCGTTCTTTTTTAGCAGTACTTCTACGAGGCAACTTTTCGTCCTCACAGATCACCTCGCCAGACGAATAGTCGGTCCGCTCACACACTGCATGCGAATGATCTTTTTATCCCCATTTCAGGTGAGCTGTTAATCCCCAGAGATTATTTTTCACATTTATTTAGCGCAAGGCGCGAGTACTTTATTTCGCGTGTTGTTTTCCGTGGTTACAAAAAATTGCGCGGAAAAGAACGCGACAAAAAAAAATATTTAGCCTTCCGTGCCTCACTGTTTTCGCTGTCAATGCGACAACTAAATACAAAATACTAAATACAAAACGAATGGTGTTCAAGCTGCTGTTCGTGAGACATATCTAGCCGCACTCTACTCTCACTGCACCAGTCACTCCCATAATCTACTTCTGTGTACGGCATGCTCCACCACAGACATCCGAAACTGTTCTCAGACTCTAAAGGCGACGTCAGTCTTTTTCCGTAAATCTTCTAGCCGCTCACACATTTTGCGAAAAATGATAAGCTTGAGCTGTACTGAGTCTACAAGGAAGTGCCTCTTGGGACTGTGCGAAACGCGCTGGGTCGAGAAGCACGATGCAGTGCTTCTCGACCCAGCATCGAGAAGCACCAGCCGTCATCAGATCACCAGCCGTCGAGCCGGTGTCCGGAATCAAAACCTTG
The DNA here is from genome assembly GCF_013339695.2 of Rhipicephalus sanguineus. Taxonomy (NCBI): domain Eukaryota; kingdom Metazoa; phylum Arthropoda; class Arachnida; order Ixodida; family Ixodidae; genus Rhipicephalus; species Rhipicephalus sanguineus. The sequence goes on along the minus strand of NC_051182.1, from coordinate 96,456,989 downwards.
GGAGCAATGCATTCGAAAGCGCGGAAGAATATTTTCGCAGAACCCTGTTCATTAAGTTCATGGACCACGTACTAGCCCAGTTAAACCAACGGTTCGAAAAGCACAGGGCACTTCTAAAGTACTTTTCAGTAATTGTACCATCCTCAATACCACCAATTCAAGATGACCGGGAGAAAGGAGCAGAAAATCTCCTGACAGTTTTTGCGCATGACGTCGAAACGATCGAGGGCTGCTTTGGGAGAACTGCGACTATGGTGGACAAAGTGTTGGGCGAACAAAGCAGCAAACCTTCGCCCCAGGAACCGATGCCCTCTCTCATTGCGACAGCAGGTTCTATCCGAATGTGTACAACATACCTGCCAAGTTTGGAGAAGGGGAATCCGGGAGATCTACTCAACGGGGGGGGGGGGGGGGGTATGAAGTATGCCCGTATGCCGACCGGGGGGGGGGGGGGGGGAGTGGGGTACTGCGATGGCAATTATATGGACACTGTCAGCGGGATTTTGCGGTCGCCGCTGATCTGTACAGAGTCGAAACCGATAACATCGCTTACGCATCGTCTGTTTCACGTGCGAGTAAATGCGCGCTAGCGCTAGGGACGAACGCGGTTGAAGCAGAGATGAAACGACCCCGCCGTCACCATCGCGCGAAGGGCACATGCGATAACATCGCTCCGCGTGCGAGGCCTGTCGTCGCTTGCTTACCTGCTTACCAGTTATTTCGTCGGGCAAGGGACCATAAGGGGCGCCGTTGAGACGGGGACGGTCGCGAGCGCTGGCGAGCACGGTATCTCGACAGACATCGGTAACAGCTACCCTTTTTATTGCTGGGCTCTCCACTTATACCAGTAGTGACACAAAATTTTGAAGGCGAGATAACTTGTGGGATAGATTTTTGTGTACACAAACGCATCATCTACGAAAAAAGACGCCAGGCCTGCGCTGAAACCGCAGCACAGTCACAGCGAAAGCTGGAAGAGCGGCGTTTCTAGAGCTCTTGTCTTGTCTTGTCTTGTCGCCTAGATCTTGGCTCATACCCACAAGGGGGATTGGCCACACTGTACTTTATAATGTAAATGGTTTACACAACGCTTGCTAAAAAATAAAAAAAGAGAGAAATTAGATAAGAACTATAATAACATTCCTTAAAAAAAAAGTGAAAGGGGCAGAAGCTTTCGATAAACCATAATATATAAACAAATTAGCGAAAATAAAGAAGGGGGTCAAAGAATTGGATGTAACTGGCGGTACCACTAGCAGCGTATCCTTCCGGTTGCCTGAATGAATTTATGTAGCGTTGACAGAATAACACTGCGGCCCGCACCCAACTGACTGGCTCCAAACGATAAAAGGGTGGGTGTATCAACTGCCAATCCGAGCATGCCAATCGGTCTCTCGTTGTAAGCTCTCTTGGGGCTACAGTACATGCAAGTACACTATAAAGGTACCCCCACTACGCCATAAATCACAATTTTTGTGAAGTTGGGAAGCACCTACTAAGTCATTATTCGTCATTCTACGGAGAAGCGAGGCACCAGCTACACGTCTGTAAGGCATTATGTGCACTTTGTTGAAGCGACGACTGATGACGATGAAGAATTATGGCTCAGCCCTTTGTAATGGGTTGGAAGCTTTAACCGGCCCACCAGTTATGTAATTTGCATTGGGTGACGCCCGGTCGCTATTTCTCTCTCCCGTCATGCTGTATAACATACGTTGACGTGGGAGAGAGACGGGGGGGGGGGGGCGAAGAACTTCACTGAGACCCCGAGGAAATGGATCATGCGCTTATGGGCTTCCTTGGCAACCAATACAAGTGCACTTGCGAGGAACCCACTACGCTATAAATCATTGTAATTTGACTGAGACCCCGAGGAAATGGATCGTGCGCTTATGGGCTTCCTTGGCAACCAATACAAGTGCACTTGCGAGGAACCCACTACGCTCTAAATCATTGTAATTTTACTGAGACCCCGAGGAAATGGATCATGCGCTTATGGGCTTCCTTGGCAACCAATACAAGTGCACTTGCGAGGAACCCACTACGCTATAAATCATTCTAATTTTTTAGAAGTAGGGCAGCAGGCACTGTGCCATTTTTCGCCATTCTACGGAGAGCCGTGGTATCCGCTAAACGCATGTCAGACATTATGCGCACTTTGTTGATGCTGTGCCTGATGACGACGAAGAATTATGGCAGATCCCTTTGTAATGGGTTGGAAGCATTCAACAACCTACTCGTTGCGCAATTCGCATTGTGTGACGCCTGGTTACAGAATTCGCGTTGTGCGACGCTTGGTGCTTATTTTACTCTTCTACCACGCTATATTGCATATGCTAATGTGGTTCCTCCCCGACATGAAGCCTGTATAGGACCTTTTTGCAAAGCAGTTTCAAGCACCGGCATGGCTCAGAGAAGAAACGCTATTTGTTTGTTTCTTGTCAAAAGCAGGCAATAAAGAAAAAAAAAAAAAAACCGGCATGGCTCAGAGGTTGAATACTGGGCTCACACGCAGAGGGCCCAGGTTCGAACCTCGTTCCATCCTGGAATTTTTTTCTTATTTTTATTTTTGTTCTTATTTCGAGAGATACTGTTTACGGACACCGGCGGCGGCGGTGGCGGCGGACAACTACGGCGCCAAAAACGGCCGGTGAAATGATCAGCTTTCGCTGTAATATTAACGGCTGATATAACCTATAACACATTTAGGATCAATTTTTAAATTGCGTGTAGCGCATCTGTACGCGAAACGTCCCACCTCGCGTCACCGTGACGCACGGGGCGCGCAATGCACTGGACGCGCGGGGCAAAACTGGATTTCCGGGAGATTTTCCTATGATACGTACAACCGGAAGAAAGGTTCAAAATCCGGGAGTCTCCCGGGTAATCCGGGAGACTTGGCAGGTATGTACTGTACAAGATACTCCATATTCCAGCCATCCTTCCAGTGACCACTGCCAGCGCAGAGAGAACGTTTTCAAGCATGCATGAGGTTACTTAAGAACTATACTCACGCTCCACGATGTCTGAGGAACGCTTGGTAGGCCTGGCACTTCTGTACGCCCACAGAAATGTCAATATCAGCGTGTCGGAAGTCACTGACCCCTTCGCTAAGCTTCCTCGCCGGGTCAACTTTGTTCTTTGATACCGAGCAGGACAAAAATCAGCAAAAACGAAAGGAAAAGACACTGCTGTTCCAGAGTTCAGGTATATGAGCCCGTAATTCTGACGCAATATTATTGTTCACCAGCTTTTAAAGCTGCGAGGATTTTGTACTTTAGCAGTTTACACCGTGACCTAATATAAGCATACGAAAACGGGCATCAGGTGGACATTAACACCGAATCGACAGCGTCACCTCGTTCACTGAGAGGTCGGCATACGCGGCGTTACCAAATAAATTCAGCTATTGGGAAGCCGTACTAGCGGCACTGTTTGTTACTTTCATTTGTCGGTTTTGTTCTTTATTGCTTTTTGAACTAGAAGCGACAACCCTCCTTTTATATTCAGTGCACAGTAGTGGTTCGCACTTTTAAAACAGTTTTGAAATAGTTTCTTTCGTTATTTCTGCGCTCTTCCATAATAGGTCTCTCCACATGGTGCGTCCGAGACAGCAGCTTGACCCAAGGACATATCAGTTTCTGTGATTGTGCAGCGTGTTCTTTTGCCTTATTTTGGGCATTATGCATAGTGATCATTGCTTAGTTCTGTATACTGATTGCATATTTAAATGTACATTTGTGTTGTTTTGTGTAAGCATACCGCGCACTCTTTCCGGTGACTTATGTTTTGCCCGTATTCTAGGTGTACTTTCCCATTCTTGTTTTTCCCTGGCCGCATTATTTGTGCCAAAAGAAATGAACATTTTGCGTAAACAATCTGCATTAAAATATTTGATCTCGTCCTGGTTATTTTGTGGACTTCATTTTTTTTTGTTATCAGGCGCTTCTTTAGTTTAAAAAGATGCAGTTCCAAAGATTACGTGATATTTCCTGTACCTCTTACAGACAAAAAAATTAAAAATTTGAAAAGATTGATGACAGTTATTCCTGAAAAGATTTTGCGGGCATGGTAACAGAATATTTTTATGAAAAAACACATTTCTTACTCGTTCTTGACAGTGCGCAGCATTCAAGGAGTGATTTGCAGCATTTAATACAAATTGTCACCGGTAATACATGTTATTCATTTACTTAGTCGTTAGGAAAATTCAATGAGGAGGTCGCGCTGCAACGCGAGCCCCCCCCCCCCCCCCCCCGAACAAAATTCCTGGCTACGCCACTGGTGTGTGTGTGGTGTCTGCTTTGCAAACACTGCTAATAAGTTTAATAGCTAAAAATAGATCTGCACTCCCGTGCGTAGAAGCAAGTGAAAGTGCGGATACACTTGCAAGATTCACGCAAAATACACGTTAAAAATATTATAACTGAACAGTAAAACCATTGTCATCAGCGTACTGTATGTCCACGTGAGAACAAAGGTCACTCCCAACGATATTATGGTTACCCTATCTCGCGCGAGGAAATTCCACTTCGCTCGCGCGTCCTTCTACAATTCATCAGGACCTAAATCGCTGCCGCCTTCGGCTGCGTTTGCCATGTTTTGGTAACCATTATGTTGCTCAAACAGACTACCGCTTGGATTTCCTGCACAGGCGGGGCAAAATGAGACGAGGGGCAAAACGCAACATTTTGACTTTGCCGCCCTCTATATATAGAGGGCGGCAAAGCTATAGGTATAGCTATAGCTAATACAAAAAGAACTTTTTCTTTGTTTCTCTTTTTCAGCGATAGGTGCCGGTAGTTTTCAACATGTTATGTATAATAGTTGATGATTGCTGACAGCGTTCGCGCGGGAAATATTGCGCGGCTGATGTCAGTGTGTTCGTGACCCGCCAAAAAGGGGCGAACTTCTGCTCGGCCAAATTTTCGAATCCGTGCATGAAGCTACTCAGGCATCAGTACAACAGCGTAAGTATTTATGTTGTTACTTTATACTACTAGCTATATGCCACCAAAAGTTTAGTTCATTTGGTGCCGTGGGCCAAAGGGGATTTTTTTTTTAATTCGGGCATTTGAGAGGGACAAAACGCGACAAAAAGGCATTGAATTGCCTTAGAGAGTGTCTGATTGAGCGAACCATTTATTTACGCTCATTATATATATTTTCTTGTTAAGGATGGCGCGGACGTACAAAAGAATATCATCTAGGGTTTCCTGGGAGGAAAACGACCTGAAAAAAGCATGCTTTTCAGCAGTTTCGGAGCAGCACAGCGCCGTGTTCTGTGTGGATTCAATGCGTGGAGTGCAAAGACTGGGCGCATGAAGACTGCGTGGCTGCCCACGGAGTGAATATCAAGTGCTGCAAGAACTGAAAGGATAATATTTTTTCACGCTGTCTCTTTTTGCCTCACGCAGCGTCTCGTTTTGCTCCGCAGGTTGGGACAAAACGAGACATGTGGTGCATTTTTTGTTTCGTTTTTAAATATGATTTTATTGAACCGTCGCAGCAAGGCTATATTTATGTAGCACATACCTTGTACCCAAAAGAAAGTTCCTGTGTTGGCATTTTATGATAGCGAGTGAAATAAAAAAAGATATTCACTATTTTCACATTTTTGTCGCGTTTTGCCCCGCCTTACCCCAATTGGCTCGCCCAGGTCTATATTTCTTTCGCTTAATATTACAATAGTAATAATTGCCGAGGTTTTACATACCCAAGCCACAATAAGATCACTAGAGACACCTGGGGTTCTTTAACATGCACCTAAATTTAAGCACACGTGTCACCAGAATTTCGCCACCATAGAAATGCGGCCGGCACGGCCGGGATTCGACCCCGCGACCTTCGGCTCAGCAATCAAGCACCAGAACCGCTGGACCACCGCGGCGGGTTTCGCTTAACATTGAACGAGCAATAGCTAAACTTTGTCATGGTAGGTTAGTCAGCCGTTTCATTTTCTTCGTGGCATTTCCAAGGTTCAGTACGATCGAGAAAATAAAGCATCTTCGTGCGCATTGTGTTACAATTACCTACTGAATGCATGTAAAATTATGATTGAAGTAATCGTTCTCGAAATGTAATTCACGAATAATATGGCGTCAGTAATTAGCATTCTAGACTTATTTGGAAAGAATCTGTTGGGTTCTTACAAAATTGCATGTGTTTTCACAAATCTTTAGAAAATATGGCGCGTTTCATTTCTCTATGTTATTGGCAAAAAAGCACAGGAAAAAATTGTCAGGTGGAAGAAGCTATTTAAAAAAATTCGGCAGATTCCACGCATTGTGGGAATCGATTTCACGCGAAGCAGTCAACGAGTAGTTCTATGCTGCAATTTTTTTGGCTTTCAGCCAGGCACTGCGAGGTGGATCGACGTGTTTTTGTAAATGGACTATAGTTGTGTGCACATCATGGGCTTAGCAAGTACGTCGACAACACCGGCGTTTAGCGGGTAAATTACGGTGTGTTGTAACATCAGCACTCCTGTTAGAGCGCAAACGTCAGTTTTCTCGAAACGAAGTTTGCGGTCCTTTCCGACGGTGTGAATGTCATACGTAACTTTCGTAAGCATATTCATCCGGGGTTCAGCAACGGTTGAATCATAAGAATACAAAGGTAATGTTTATTAGGCTGCCATAAAAGCAGAGGCAACACTGGAACCACAGACGTTAATCTGATATGACGCCTGTGTCGTATGAGTATACATATGTACACTCTTAGAAAAAAAAGGTCGGCATATTCACTAACTAAAGACTAACAGTTTACTTCTCACAAAATACACTAGCCTCTTAGTAAGTGAAGGTAGTACAATGAAGATTAGTGAAATTTACTACCTAGTTAGAGTGAATAGTATTCATGTTGAAGCACAAAGCTTATAAGCGCACTTAAAACGAGGACCGAAGATATAAGAACTTGACAGGACAGCGCTTAACTCACAACTGAAATTTTTATTGAACAGAATAAGATTTAAAAGCACAAGAGAACGAATTGCACATGCGTAGTCGAACAAGAGGCCTAACTGCCTTCAGGACCAGAAACAATGAACACAGCATAGTGATACGAACAATCTTCACTTATCAAGAAAGTCAAACTCCTTATCGTGTAACGTGATGGAACGTTGACTAACACAGTCAGGGCCCCTTTTTCTAATATGAAATGCCTCCACTATTTCACGTGTTGCCTGATCTTTATGCCTAAACAGTATCTCGGTTTCATGCAAAACAGGATAACATCCGCATTTATGGCAATGCATTGCGAGATGCGAATGGGCTGAAGCTTTCAAAGAAGCGTTGTGTTCCATAAGACGTTGATTTACGCACCTACCAGGTTGGCCAATGTATACCTTACCGCAAGAAATCGGAATCATATAAACAACTTTCAAGATACACTCCACATATTGGTTCGGTTTTCGATGCTTCACGGTACAGCCACTTAACTCCTTCGGTTTGTTAACCCTAGGGCGCAAGCGTGCCAACTTGTTTCTCGCTGTGAACTTCACATCCACGCTATATCTGTTTCCTATATGCTTCAAGTTATGTGCCAGCCCGTGCACGTAGGGAATGAAAGCCATCCTGCGATTTTTTGAAGCGGCTTCTTGCTCTGTACGTCCCCTTTTCCCCTTCTTGACTTCTTTGATTAAGTTGTGACACACTGAATTCATCAACTGCTGGGGGTAGCCAGATTCCTGGAACTTCACTTCTTGGCTTCTGAAACACTCGCTTAGGAGATGCACACACGATTTCTGCTATGCTGCCATGAAACATGCTTTCACGATGCCCCTTTTTACTAATTTAGAGTGCCCGGACCTGTAGTCTAGCATTGGTTTGACACTTCTTGGTTGGTAACCCTAGCAAACATTATCATCATTAAAAACCAGCCGTAAATCTAGAAATTGCAATTCTTTGTTTGAGGGCAGCTCTGAAGTGAAGCAAAGGCCCATGCTATTTTCCCTGAAAATCTTTATCACGTTCACCACTTCTCTGGACGAGTCCCTACCCTGTGTGAATATAAGAAAATCATCCACATACCTAAAGATGTGATTAGCAATGCCAGAGAGGCTTCGTTCAATTCCCTTGTCGAATTTGCTCAAAATATTTCACTCAGGATTGGGTGCGACAGACGACCCAATACATATACCCGATCGTTGGAGGAACGAGCTTCCTTCCCAAGAAACAAATGTGGACCGTAAATAGAACAAAAGTAATTCCAAGAACGTGACATGTTAACACGGGCCCTTTTCGCAAAATCTCATTTCATCGTTTTCACTGGTTATACATTCTTTTACAGTCATCAATCAATTTGTCTTGCGGGATCGAGTAGAACAAATCCTGAATATCCAGGCTGAAAGCATAGCTACTGCCAGGATTGTGGTCCGAAAGGAAGTCTGCTAACTGATCCGAGTTCTTCAGTCGAAAGGGATCACTCAGGTTGAGGGTTTTCTAAGTTTTCCTGTAAATAACTTGACACCACATTTTGCCAGGTGTCTCTTTCCGAAATTATAGCCCTGAACGGCAACTCTGGCTTATGTGTTTTGATGGTGAAGAACACGTCTAGTTCCATCTTTTTTGCCTTTTTTACCCAGAAGCCAAATCTAGCAAGTTCATATCGACTAAAAGCGACCTTGCGGATTTCATCACACTTTTGCTATCTTTCGATGAGAGTACAAAATTCTTTTTTACAGCTGCGGTCCCCTTTTCAAGAAACGCGCCTGTATCAAGAATTACAAAAAATCCCTCCTTATCGGCCACCGCCAAACGTAACTCATTCCTAGTGAAAAATCACAGACAGGTTTCAGTATATGCCTGTTCTACTGACATCACCCGTAGCCCCAATAGCATCCATACACTCCGAAACACACCTTGCTTTTTTCCTCGTCCGGAACGAGCTTGGAAACCATCCTCACAGTTGCAAGCTTCTCGGCGCGGTTAAGCACAGGCTCGATGCAATGCTTGGGCCCAAAGGAGAGGAGACTGGAGCACGTCTGAGGCACAGTAGTCTTTGACAAATTCAACACCTTTCCTTCTTTTCTAGGCGGCTTCACCTTTCGCGGCAGTTGAGGCAGTACCACACTCCACAGGCTCTCCGCCGTCGTGTCGCTGATTCTGCACCACTCCCTGTATTCTCGCTGTCAATTCTGTCCTGTCTTCTGACCACACACAAGTTTCAAATGGTCCTTGAAGCAACGAACCTGCCACCACAGTTCAGATCTGATGATGCGGCACACCCTTCGAGTATGCCCCACGGTAGGTTGCATCCATCCAAGAGGCTCTGAATGTCAGACGGGCAAGAACCTTGGCGAATGTGCCATGACGCCACTCTTGCTCTGCACACACACACGGCAATTACCGAAGCCAAGGCGGCCGGGTCCGAAAAAACGTTAGGTTGTAAAGAGCCCTGGGTACAAGAAATGTATTGCAGCAAGACGGTGAGATGAGATGGGCAGTTAGGCCTCTTGTTCGACTACGCATGTGCAATTCGTTCTCTTGTGCTTTAAATGTTATTCCGTTCAATAAAAATTTCAGTTGTGAGTTAAGCGCTGTCCTGTCAAGTTCTTATATCTTCGGTCCTCGTTTTAAGTGCGCTTATAAGCTTTGTGCTTCAACATGAATGTTCACCAACTAGCCCATCTCACCGTCTTGCTGAATAGTATTGACTCGAATGGCTAGTTTATTACTAAGTTATTAGTAACTGCGCTAGCAACTTAGTAACCGTACTAACTCTAGTGGACTACATTTAGCCAATTAGAAGTTTACGCCTATTTTGTTTATATGTGCGTGTGCGTGCCATATCAAGATGATTATATTACAAAAGCATCTATAGGATAAAAAAACGAAGTGGTATTTGCCCTCGTACATTAATTATGGCCGATAATTACTTCATCTAATTACCATGGTAAGTACGCATCACAGCAACATACAACATCGGGGCATGAATGGATCACAAACGAGAACACACACGCAAACGCCGACGCAGAATATCAAGACTTCCACGTAGCCGATTCTACTATTGGCCGCGAGATCGAGCGGAGTCGCCGCCTGGCGGCTACTGGCTGAAGCGCGCCTAGTGTGGATTGCTCCATGCGTCGTCTGCTAGCCGCGTTGTGTTTCCATGTGCGCTGTTGGGTAACAGGTGTCTCGATCAGCTTGCGACTGCTTCTGCGCAGAGCTGATAGACGGAGCGATCAAGGTGACGGTGAGTGAAGGCAAATTTATATACATATAACAGAGGCGCTACATATTCGGCGCTGGGGCAGACAGCTTATGGGCTCGCACAGCGGTGCGACGACGACCCGGGATTTCTTCGCTCGCTGTCTCGTTGTCTCTCTCTCTCCGCGCAGCTTGGTTCTTTTATAGCCCTGGGCGATCGTTGCATCAGCCAGGAGCGCGAAGCCTCCAATCAGAACCGCCGTTGGTCGCTGGCTCGAACCGGATCCGCGGATGAGAGGGCTTGCCGCACGTTGCGGGATAGATTTCCCCCGTTGCGTCAGACGCAGCGCCGGAGTGGGGGAGTTTGCCGGGGGCGTAGGCTCCCGCTTCGTTGCATCAGCTGGTGTTGACGCTGGTTGCGTCAGACGTTTTACCAGCTTGAATGCCTAGTTTGCCAAGGAAGTTGGGTTGGGAGCCCTGGCATAACAGCGCGTACGTCATGCAGGGCCTCAAAAGGCGGTTTGTTTCCGCTGCGTTGGTGCAACTTTAACCGCTCGTACGTATGCCAAACACGATGTAAAGAAGCATTTGGCCTTGATAGGCTGTATATAGTACTGTAATAAGATCAGTGAGTGCACTTGTCGAGAGTGCTGTGTGTGGTCGTCGTACCGTCCGTTCACGAAAGTCACATCAGTGTAGGTGCCGCTCTGTGGTTCAAGCGCATTGCAAAGTGCACTTGGCGTTGTCCTAAAGATGAGAAGTATTAAATCTCATGTGAATATAGCCGTTTAACTGCTCGGTGGTTAAAAAAGGCTCTCGTGCACTTGAGCGTTGTGGTTAGGTGTATAACTTCGGGACTGTCGTTTATAGGTTACACGACGGGCTTTAGTTGTGTACGGTCTGGTCCACTGCAGAAAATATTTCTGTCC
>NC_051182.1:96359184-96445812 GCF_013339695.2 Rhipicephalus sanguineus | reverse complement strand
TAGAAAACGAAAGAAAACAATTACAGAAACAGCTCTATATCTGCGTGCGTGACGTAGTTCAACCTTCGTGCTTAGCACATTTATCTCTACCTCTGTTCTATACGTGAAGCAGCCAGCCCTCATCAAACTGCTACCAATATATATATATATATATATATATATATATATATATTGTAAAGGCGTTTATTGACGGCTGGATGGACGGCGACGATGCACAACAGTCACGACGGAGCGCAGACTCGCACGAGCACGAGGGCGTGCTCTCCGAGCAGATGCGAGGAGGGCGACCCACTAGGGGCTCGAGAGGACGGCCCATTACATCGTACCAATGCTTCTCTACAATTACCCCGGCTACGAAAAGGGAGCCGTCTGGCGACCTAGCAGCTGGTCACTATGAGCGGATCATGGTAGGGCTTGAGGCGCTCCATGTTGGCAATGTCGCGCCCTCGACGGCGCATGTCCGAGATGGGTCGATGATTCAATCAGGTAGTTGACCGTGGATGTGCGTTCGACGACACGGTAGGGGCCTTCGTATTTGTGCAGCAGTTTGGAAGAGAGGCCAGTTGCAGTGGTAGGGACCGAGAGCCATCGTGCGCTCCAGGTAGGACGTGGGTGCAGAAGTGTTGGTCTCACCGCGATGCTCTTCTGCCGCTCCTGGTCCTGCGTAGTAAAGGTCTTGGCCAGCTCGCGACACTCCTCAGCAAGTCTGCTGTGGCAGAATAGGCGCACATTCAGATCGATCCAGCTTGTATAGGGAAGGATTGTGTCAATGGTGTGCGACGGGTGCCTGCCGTACATGAAAAATGGTGAGAAACCAGTGTGCTTTGAGGGCCGGTATTGTAGGTGTAGGTGACGAAAGGCAGAATTGAATCCCAATTTGTGTGATCGCGGCGACGTACATCGAGAGCATGTCGCCGGCGTGCGGTTAAAGCGTTCCGTGAGCCATTCGTCTGCGGGTGGTAAGCAGTAGTTTTGCGGTGAACAACGTTGTACACTTTGAGGATGGCTTCGACGACTTCGGAGAGGAAGACCCGGCCGCGATCGCTGAGCAGCTCCTGGGTGTTAACCGTGGCGCAGCAGCATTGAACCGGCGAGCAGGAGGTGGCTACATCGCACGCTGTATACACTGTAAACGAAAATTAGCCGAGATGGGAGCTTTTCCAGCATATCAGCCCCTAAAACCCCTGTCCCAATCATTTACTCCGTGGTAGCGGGGTGAAGTCGGCACATGTCGTCGTAAAACGCCCCTGCTTAATGAGGGAGTTTATGAACGACATGACCTTGTTAAACTCCCCACGGAGTTTTAGATCACGTGGTTAGAAACTCCCTATGGGAGTTTTAGAAACCATTTTGGTCGTGATGTGCGTGCATGTTTGAATTGTGCGTGTGTGTACGGGGCCTGTTTGCAGCGACGATTTGCAGCGAGGATTTGCAACGGCTGGTTTGGTTTGTGTAGACGTGTAAGACCTATTTTCTCCACTAACCGTTCTGGTCAGAGACAGTTCAACTCGCGCCAGCGTCGACCGCGAACACATCGATTGTGGCTGTCCCGTGTTTATTCTCCCGTCAAGCGGCAGTGCCCATGCACACGATGCAAGCCTCCGACACGCCACGGATACCTTTCTTCAACGTGCCGAATTACGAAGAACTGCGAAGAATAATTTCATCGGTAACAAAAGTAGCTGTTGCGATCGTCAGCGGGTTGTTCTGAGTTGTTCACCGGCTAAAACTTCGAAGCAGTAAGAAGTAGGCTTCGCTACGTCGTCGGCATCCAGCCGGCTGGCGGCCGGTGTGAGAGCTGCGCCGCGACACGCGCTCCCCCGACCACCGGCAACGCTTGCTTCTCGATGTCACCGAACCGATGTTTCACCGGCTGCAACTTCTAAGCGGTAAGAAGGCTTCGCTACGTCGTCGGTACCAAGCCGGCGGCGCGTAGCGACTCGCACAGCCACACGGTCGCCATGGCGAGTTCTATATACGAGCTCGCACCGGCCACCGGTGAAGCAAAGAATATGTTTCACAGAAAATAAAAGCTGCTGGAATGAGTAAGTTTAATTGTCTCTTTGTGCCATGCAACCACCGTTGTCAAACTGTAATCGCGAGAAGGTGAGCGCCGATACGAGATAGATTGAACCAACATGCGGCCGCCGATGCACTGCGAGCAACAGGAACCGCGACTACGAGCCGTCTCGTTCGTTGTAAGTGCATCGCTCCGTAGCTTAACGCGATAGCGGACACCTGTTTTTTTTATTGTGTGTGTAAAATAACGGCGACGAAAACTGCACAGCAGCAAGCATTTTGTGATCGCGAGCTGCCGTTCGTCGTATAGCCGTGCCGTACTCCTGCGAGAGGCCTAGCGACGCCGTCGGCAACAACGCGGTATACCGGCGGGGCGGCGCGGTTCTTCGCCGGTGTTGCGGAATGTGTGCTGCTGAAGCGTTCGTGCACAGCCGCTCGATGTTCGTGTACGATTAGGTGCATTTTACAGACTCACGCACTGTACTGCAAGCGGATACATCCCATGCGACAGAGTGCCAGCTGATAATCAAAATTCGCCAATTAAAAAGGCGTTGAATGTTAGGCGGGTTTATAGTAAAAGACGGGTGTACCTCAGTAGTATCTATAAGCCCACCACAAATATACACGTACGCCATGAATGTTGGTGCATAATTACGCGGAAAAGGAGTGTCCCATCCGAGCTACATTGGAGGTCAAGATGTGGTGCCTATATATACTCGGTGACCAAAGTTTGGTTGCGAAGCGCGGGTGGCGAGCGGTTGTCAGTGTGAGTGTTGTATTACTTTGCGAATGTTGTGTGCATGTTTGTGTACGTGTGATCGAGTTTGCGTGTTTCGATGCTAATTTAATTAAAGATTGTTTGGTGCATGGTGCGGCAGCGAAAAGCATTATTTTTTTTCGATGGTTATAAAAATTTACTCCCATACTTACCTGGAAAAGCTCCCCTATGGATCTAAACAAATACTCCCATCAGACCATCCAAAACCTCCGTCTTTAAGGGGGGTAAATTTTTTACTCCCCTGGACGGAGTATATAAAACCCCCATCGGGGCGTGCGCTAGAGGACAAGTCCATTTACTCCCATCTCGGCTTTTTTTTGCTTACAGTGTAGCCGCTGGGAGGGCGGCAGTTTCGGCGTATCGCCGAAACTATCACTGTAAACGAAAATTAGCCGAGATGGGAGCTTTTCCAGCATATGAGCCCCTAAAACCCCCATGCCCCAATCATTTACTCCGTGGTACACTGTAAACAAAAATTAGCCGAGATGGGAGCTTTTCCAGCATATGAGCTCCTAAACCCCCAGTGCCCCCAATCATTTACTCCGTAGCTAGCGGAGTGAAGCCGGCACATGTCGTCGTAAAACGCCCTTGCTTAATGAGGGAGTTATGAACGAATGACCTTGTTAAACTCCCCACGGGTTTTAGATCACGTTGTTAGAAACTCCCTATAGGAGGTTTAAAAAGTATGTTTTGTCGTGACGTGCGTGTCACGTGGTCAGAAACTCCCTATGGGAGTTTTAGAAACCATTTCTGGTCGTGACGTGCGTGCGTGTGTGAATGTGCTTGTGTGTACGGGCATCTGTTTAGCACGCCGGTGTGAAGCTCCAGTGCCTTGTGTGGGTCGCCGTGTGAGCATTGTCGACAGACAACGAAATTATCAGTGCAGCGAGGATTTGCAACGGCCGGCCGAGACAAGTTCAACTCGCGCCAGCGTCCGACCGCGAACACATCGAGCTGGCTGTCGCGTGTTTATTCTCCCGTCAAGCGGCAATGCCCATGCACACGAGTGCAAGCCTCCGACACGCCACGGATACCTCGCTTCAACGTGCCGAGTTACGAAGTGCGAAAAATAATTTCATCGGTAACAAAAGTAAGCTGTTGCGATCGTCAGCGGGTTGTTTCTGGAGTTTCACCGGCTAAAACTTCGAAGCAGAAAGAAGTAGGCTTCGCTACGTCGTCGGCATCAAGCCGGCCGGCGGCCGGTGTGAGAGCTGCGCCGGCGACGCGCTCGCCCCGACCACCGGCAACGCTTGCTTCTCGGGGTGTCACCGAACCGATGTTTTACCGGCTGCAACTTCTAAGCGGTAAGAAGGCTTCGCTACGTCGTCGGTACCAAGCCGGCGGCGTAGCGAACTCGCACCGCCACACCGGTCGCAGTGGTGAGTTCTACGAGCTCGCACCGGCCACCGGTGAAGCAAAGAATATGTTTCACAGAAAATGAAAGCTGCTGGAATGAATAAGTCTAAATTGTCTCTTTTGCGCCATGCAACCACCACTGTCAAACGTCTAGCGAGAAGGCGAGCGCCGATACGAGACATTGAACCAACATGCGATCGCCGATGCACTGCGAGCAACAGGAACCGCGACTACGAGCCGTCTCGTTCGTTGTAAGTGCATCGCTCCGTAGCTTAACGCGGATAGCGGACTCGGATAGCGGCAGTGTGTGTGTAAAATAACGGCGACGAAAACTGTACAGCAGCAAGCATTTTGTGATCGCGAGCTGTCGTTCATCCTATAGCCGTGCCGTACTCCTGGGAGAGGCCTAGCGACGCCGTCGGTCACAACGCGATATACCGGCGGGGCGACGCGGTTCTTCGCCGATGTTGCTCGTGAATGTGTGCCGCTGAAGCGTTCGTGCACGGCCGCTCGTGGTTCGTGTACGATTATGTGCATTTTACAGACTTACGCACAGTACTGCTAAGGCGGATACACCTCATGCGACAGAGTGCCAGCTAATAATCAAAATTCGCTAATTAAAAAGGCGTTGAATGTTAGGCGGGTTTATAGTAAAAGATAGGTGTGCCTCAGTGGTATCTATAAGGCCACCGCAAATTTACACGTACGCCATGAATGTTTGTTGCTTAATTACACGGAAAAGAAGTGTCCCATCTGAGCTACAATGGAGGTCAAGATGTGGTGCCTATATATACTCGGTGACCAAAGTTTGGTTGTGAAGCGCAGGTGGCGAGGGGTTGTCAGTGTGAGTGTTGTATTACTTTGCGAATGTTGTGTGCATGTTTGTGTACGTGTGATCCAGTTTGCCTGTTTCGGTGCTAATTTAATTAAAAGATTCTCTGGTGCATGGTGCGACAGCGAAAAGCATTTTTTTTCGTAGGTTATAAAAATTTACTCCCATATTTACCTGGAAAAGCTCCCCTATGGATGTAAACAAATACCCCTTCAGTCCATCCAAAACTCCGTCCTTAGGGGGGTAAATTTTTTTTCCCCTGGACGGAGTATATAAAACCCCCATCGGGGCGTGCGCTAGAGGACAAGTCCATTACTCCCATCTCGGCTTTTTTTTTCACATTACATTATATATATATAGATATATATTTCCTTGGCGTTATATATATATAGATATATATATATATATATATATATATATATATATATATATATATATATATATATGTGTGTGTGTGTGTGTGTGTGTGTGTGTGTGTGTGTGTGTGTGTGTGTGTGTGTGTGTGTGTGTGTCAGGGGCGTAGATAGGGGGGGGGGGTCTTATGGGGCTTCAGCTCCTCCCCCCCCCCTGAAATTTTTCTTGCTCTCATACACCACCGACCAGGGGCATCACCCGGGGGGTGGGATTTATTGGGCTTCAGCCTCCTCACCACCTCTCCCCCTGGAATTTTTAATTTTTTTCGTTCTATTATACACCGCCATCTGAAATAACCACTTTCACCGAAAACCACCCAGGATATCGTCTAAAATGTGTTTTTTTTGTTCGAGCACGACAATGTCGTGGATAGTTGAAAGGTTCCGGAAGGTGGTTTTTCTGCAAGATTTTTTTCAACCATGCAGTTCGTGAAAAAGGGTATCACTCTTATTTCTTTTTTGAACAATAAAACGAAAATTTACTCTGGTACGATTATTCCTATTTTTACGTCACTTTCACGCAGCCAGCATCTGCCAATGTGTACTTCCTAACCTAGAAGGTCTACAAGGCAACGCACGTTTAAGTACATTATTTTTTTAAGGAGTAACGTCCCCGGGTCTAACATTTACTCTCCGTGCAGTTACTTCTACAAAGCAAGGTGTGGGAGCGTGCTAGTTGGTATTCCGTACTGCTAAACCTTTAGCGCGAAAAGTGCACAGCGGACAAAGAAACGACGAGTACAAGTGCTAATGCACAGATATGTGTCACATGTGATATGGCACAGCTATGTGTCACATGTGATTACAACGATATCAGTCAACGCACAAGAGGAATACCTAAACAAAAAACAGCAAAACTACGCGGGACCAACACGTGCGGGTGAATTTAAGTAATCTAGTTCCTTTTTTGTTAGTGCGATGGATGGCTTGCTGACGCAGCTTCCGTTAGCAATCGCTGCCGCCTCAATGATGATCCTGCATGGTGCTATCCTTAGGTTGAGTTGCCAACATTGTTGTACTGTCAAATAAAGGCACGCATTTGCATTCCGCGCAAAGAGCCGCCAAGAAACCATCACAACCTTTTTTCGCTGTCTGATTGTGTTCGAGCAATCTCACATTCAGGCATCTGCCTGTCTGTCCGACGTAACTTTGACCGCAGGACAAAGATATGTTATACACTAAGCCCTTCACACATTCAACAAATTCATTTCGGTGCCTAATTTTACAGCTGTTGGAAGGCCTTCCTACCGGAATGGTTCTGGCACATAACGGCGACAACTTATTAGGCGCAGAAAACGCAACTGAAATCCCCACTCTTAGACCAATCTTTTTGAGATTGTGTGATATACCATGCAGGTATGGAATCCCAGCCACCTTCTTACGAACTGTTGCCTGCGAATCAGTGCACGTGTCACTGACCTTCGAAAACTCGCGGAACTTCTCTGAAACAGATTCCAGCAGGCGGCGTGGATATCCAGCTGCCTTCAAACGAGCAGTTTGCCCGCAGAAGCTTTCTTGCGTCGAATAGTAGCAAGGCTTGGTCAGTGCGTTGTGGAAAACAGGCACGAGCGATTCCGCGCGGGACCAGCTTGCTGTGTGCAGAGGCAAAAGGCAACACAGGTGTTTTTGCACGAGGCTCATATCTCTAGCATACATGGCTACTCGAAAAGGTCTGAGCCTCAGGTCAAAGAACCTTAGGGATCCGTTCTTTTTTAGCAGTACTTCTACGAGGCAACTTTTCGTCCTCACAGATCACCTCGCCAGAAGAATAGTCGGTCCGCTCACACACTGCATGCGAATGATCTTTTTATCCTCATTTCAGGTGAGCTGTTAATCCCCAGGGATTATTTTTCACATTTATTTAGCGCAAGGCGCGAGTACTTTATTTCGCGTGTTGTTTTCCGTGGTTACAAAAAATTGCGCGGAAAAGAACACGACAAAAAAAATATTTAGCCTTCCGTGCCTCACTGTTTTCGCTGTCAATGCGACAACTAAATACAAAATACTAAATACAAAACGAATGGTGTTCAAGCTGCTGTTCGTGAGACATATCCAGCCGCACTCTACTCTCACTGCACCAGTCAGTCCCTTAATCTACTTCTGTGTGCGGCATGCTCCACCACAGACATCCGAAACTGTTCTCAGACTCTAAAGGCGATTCCGTAAATCTTCTAGCCGCTCACACATTTTGCGAAAAATGATAAGCTTGAGCTGTACTGAGTCTACAAGGAAGTGCCTCTTGGGACTGTGCGAAACGCGCTGGGTCGAGAAGCACGATGCAGTGCTTCTCGACCCAGCATCGATAAGCACCAGCCGCCATCAGATCACCAGCCGTCGAGCCGGTGTCCGGAAGCAAAACCTTGGGAGCAATGCATTCGAAAGCGCGGAAGAATATTTTCGCAGAACCCTGTTCATTAAGTTCATGGACCACGTACTAGCCCAGTTAAACCAACGGTTCGAAAAGCACAGGGCACTTCTAAAGTACTTTTCAGTAATTATACCATCCTCAATACCACCAATTCAAGATGACCGGGAGAAAGGAGCAGAAAATCTCCTGACAGTTTTTGCGCATGACGTCGAAACGATCGAGGGCTGCTTTGGGAGAACTGCGACTATGGTGGACAAAGTGGTGGGCGAACAAAGCAGCAAACCTTCGCCCCAGGAACCGATGCCCTCTCTCATTGCGACAGCAGGTTCTATCCGAATGTGTACAACATACCTGCAGAGTTTGGAGAAAGGGAATCCGGGAGATCTACTCAACGGGGGGGGGGGGGGGGGTATGAAGTACGCCGACCGGGGGGGGGGGGGAGTGAGTGGGGTACTGCGATGGCAATTATATGGACACTGTCAGCGGGATTTTGCGGTCGCCGCTGATCTGTACAGAGTCGAAACCGATAACATCGCTTACGCATCGTCTGTTTCACGTGCGAGTAAATGCGCGCTAGCGCTAGGGACGAACGCGGTTGAAGCAGAGATGAAACGACCCCGCCGTCACCATCGCGCGAAGGGCACATGCGATAACATCGCTCCGCGTGCGAGGCCTGTCGTCGCTTGCTTACCTGCTTACCAGTTATTTCGTCGGGCAAGGGACCATAAGGGGCGCCGTTGAGACGGGGACGGTCGCGAGCGCTGGGATAGATTTTTGTGTACACAAACGCATCATCTACGAAAAAAAGACGCCAGGCCTGCGCTGAAACCGCAGCACAGTCACAGCGAAAGCTGGAAGAGCGGCGTTTCTAGAGCTCGTTGTAAGCTCTCTTGGGGCTACAATACAAGTACACTATAAAGGTACCCCCACTACGCCATAAATCACAATTTTTGTGAAGTTGGGAAGCACCTACTAAGTCATTATTCGTCATTCTACGGAGAAGCGAGGCACCAGCTACACGTCTGTAAGGCATTATGTGCACTTTGTTGAAGCGACGACTGATGACGATGAAGAATTATGGCTCAGCCCTTTGTAATGGGTTGGAAGCTTTAAACGGCCCACCAGTTATGTAATTTGCATTGGGTGACGCCCGGTCGCTATTTCTCTCTCCCGTCATGCTGTATAACATACGTTGACGTGGGAGAGAGACGGGGGGGGGGGGCGAAGAACTTCACTGAGACCCCGAGGAAATGGATCATGCGCTTATGGGCTTCCTTGGCAACCAATACAAGTGCACTTGCGAGGAACCCACTACGCTATAAATCATTGTAATTTGACTGAGACCCCGAGGAAATGGATCGTGCGCTTATGGGCTTCCTTGGCAACCAATACAGGTGCACTTGCGAGGAACCCACTACGCTATAAATCATTCTAATTTTTTTAGAAGTAGGGCAGCAGGCACTGTGCCATTTTTCGCCATTCTACGGAGAGCCGTGGTATCCGCTAAACGCATGTCAGACATTATGCGTATACTTTGTTGATGCTGTGCCTGATGACGACGAAGAATTATGGCAGATCCCTTTGTAATGGGTTGGAAGCATTCAACAACCTACTCGTTGCGCAATTCGCATTGTGTGACGCCTGGTTACAGAATTCGCGTTGTGCGACGCTTGGTGCTTATTTTACTCTTCTACCACGCTATATTGCATATGCTAATGTGGTTCCTCCCCGACATGAAGCCTGTATAGGACCTTTTTGCAAAGCAGTTTCAAGCACCGGCATGGCTCAGAGGTTGAATACTGAGCTCACACGCAGAGGGCCCAGGTTCGAACCTCGTTCCATCCTGGAATTTTTTTCTTATTTTTATTTTTGTTCTTATTTCGAGAGATACTGTTTACGGACACCGGCGGCGGCGGCGGCGGCGGACAACTACGGCGCAAAAAACGGCCGGTGAAATGATCTCATAACAGCTTTCGCTATAATATTAACGGCTAATATAACCTATAACACATTTAGGATCAATTTTTAAATTGCGTGTAGCGCATCTGTACGCGAAACGTCCCACCTCGCGTCACCGTGACGCACGGGGCGCGCAATGCACTGGACGCGTGGGGCAAAAGTGGATTTCCGGGAGATTTTCCTATGATACGTACAACCGGAAGAAAGGTTCAAAATCCGGGAGTCTCCCGGGTAATCCGGGAGACTTGGCAGGTATGTACTGTACAAGATACTCCATATTCCAGCCATCCTTCCAGTGACCCCTGCCAGCGCAGAGAGAACGTTTTCAAGCATGCATGAGGTTACTTAAGAACTATACTCACGCTCCACGATGTCTGAGGAACGCTTGGTAGGCCTGGCACTTCTGTACGCCCACAGAAATGTCAATATCAGCGTGTCGGAAGTCACTGACCACTTCGCTAAGCTTCCTCGCCGGGTCAACTTTGTTCTTTGATACCGAGCAGGACAAAAATCAGCAAAAACGAAAGGAAAAGACACTGCTGTTCCAGAGTTCAGGTATATGAGCCCGTAATTCTGACGCAATATTATTGTTCACCAGCTTTTAAAGCTGCGAGGATTTTGTACTTTAGCAGTTTACACCGTTACCTAATATAAGCATACGAAAACGGGCATCAGGTGGACATTAACACCGAATCGACAGCGTCACCTTGTTCACTGAGAGGTCGGCATACGCGGCGTTACCAAATAAATTCAGCTATTGGGAAGCCGTACTAGCGGCACTGTTTGTTACTTTCATTTGTCGGTTTTGTTCTTTATTGCTTTTTGAACTAGAAACGGCAACCCTCCTTTTATATTGAGTGCACAGCAGTGGTTCGCACTTTTAAAACAGTTTTGAAATAGTTTCTTTCGTTATTTCTGCGCTCTTCCATAATAGGTCTCTCCACATGGTGCGTCCGAGACAGCAGCTTGACCCAAGAACATATCAGTTTCTGAGATTGTGCAGCGTGTTCTTTTGCCTTATTTTGGGCATTATGCATAGTGATCATTGCTTAGTTCTGTATACTGATTGCATATTTAAATGTACATTTGTGTTGTTTTGTGTAAGCATACCGCGCACTCTTTCCGGTGACTTATGTTTTGCCCGTATTCGAGGTGTACTTTCCCATTCTTGTTTTTCCCTGGCCGCATCATTTGTGCCAAAAGAAATGAACATTTTGCGTAAACAATCTGCATTAAAATATTTGATCTCGTCCTGGTTATTTTGTGGACTTCATTTTTTTTTGTTATCAGGCGCTTCTTTAGTTTAAAAAGATGCAGTTCCAAAGATTACGTGATATTTCCTGTACCTCTTACAGACAAAAAAACTAAAAATTTGAAAAGATTGATGACAGTTGTTCCTGAAAAGATTTTGCGGGCATGGTAACAGAATATTTTTATGAAAAAACATTTCTTACTCGTTCTTGACAGTGCGCAGCATTCAAGGAGTGATTTGCAGCATCTGATACAGATTGTCACCGGTAATACATGTTATTCATTTACTTAGTCGTTAGGAAAATTCAATGAGGAGGTCGCGCTGCAACGCGAGCCCCCCCCGAACAAAATTCCTGGCTACGCCACTGGTGTGTGTGTGTGTCTGCTTTGCAAACACTGCTAATAAGTTTAATAGCTAAAAATAGATCTGCACTCCCTTGCGTAGAAGCAAGTGAAAGTGCGTATACACTTGCAAGATTCACGCAAAATACACGTTAAAAATATTATAACTGAAAACTGAACAGTAAAACCATTGTCATCAGCGTACTGTATGTCCACGTGAGAACAATGGTCACTCCCAACGATATTATGGTTACCCTATCTCGCGCGAGGAAATTCCACTTCACTCGCGCGTCCTTCTACAATTCATCAGGCTACCTAAATCGCTGCCGCCTTCGGCTGCGTTTGCCATGTTTTGGTAACCATTATGTTGCTCAAACAGACTACCGCTTGGATTTCCTACACATTAGAGTAAGGCGGGGCAAAATGAGACGAGGGGCAAAACGCAACATTTTGACTTTGCCCCCCTCTATATATAGAGGGCGGCAAAGCTAAGGTATAGCTATAGCTAATACAAAAAGAACCTTTTCTTTGTTTATCTTTTTCAGTGATAGGTGCCGGTAGTTTTCAACATGTTATGTATAACAGATGATGATTGCTGACAGCGTTCGCGCGGGAAATATTGCGCGGCTGATGTCAGTGTGTTCGTGACCCGCCAAAAAGGGGCGAAATTCTGCTCGGCCAAATTTTCGAATCCGTGCATGAAGCTACTCAGGCATCAGTACAACAGCGTAAGTATTTATGTTGTTACTTTATACTACTAGCTATATGCCACCAAAAGTTTAGTTCATTTGGTGCCGTGGGCCAAAGGGGATTTTTTTTTTTAATTCGGGCATTTGAGAGGGACAAAACGCGACAAAAAGGCATTGAATTGCCTTAGAGAGTGTCTGATTGAGCGAACCATTTATTTACGCTCAATATATATTTTCTTGTTAAGGATGGCGCGGACGTACAAAAGAATATCATCTAGGGTTTCCTGGGAGGAAAACGACCTGAAAAAAGCATGCTTTTCAGCAGTTTCGGAGCAGCACAGTGCCGTGTTCTGTGTGGATACAATGCGTGAAGTGCAAAGACTGGGCGCATGAAGACTGCGTGGCTGCCCACGGAGTGAATATCAAGTGCTGCAAGAACTGAAAGGATAATATTTTTTCACGCTGTCTCTTTTTGCCTCACGCAGCGTCTCGTTTTGCTCCGCAGGTTGGGACAAAACGAGACATGTGGTGCATTTTTTGTTTCGTTTTTAAATATGATTTTATTGAACCGTCGCAGCAAGGCTATATTTATGTAGCACATACCTTGTACCCAAAAGAAAGTTCCTGTGTTGACATTTTATGATAGCGAGTGAAATAAAAAATGATATTCACTATTTTCACATTTTTGTCGCGTTTTGCCCCGCCTTACCCCAATTGGCTCGCCCAGGTCTATATTTCTTTCGCTTAATATTACAATAGTAATAATTGCCGAGGTTTTACATACCCAAGCCACAATAAGATCACTAGAGACACCTGGGGTTCTTTAACAGGCACCTAAATCTAAGCACACGTGCCACCAGAATTTCGCCACCATAGAAATACGGCCGACACGGCCGGGATTCGACCCCGCGACCTTCGGCTCAGCAATCAAGCACCATAACCACTGGACCACCGCGGCGCGTTTCGCTTAACATTGAACGAGCAATAGCTAAACTTTGTCATGGTAGGTTAGTCAGCCGTTTCATTTTCTTCGTGGCATTTCCAAGGTTCAGTACGATCGAGAAAATCAAGCATCTTCGTGCGCATTGTGTTACAATTACCTACTGAATGCATGTAAAATTATGATTGAAGTAATCGTTCTCGAAATGTAATTCACGAATAATATGGCGTCAGTAATTAGCATTCTGGACTTGTTTAGAAAGAATCTGTTGGGTTCTTACAAAATTGCAGGTGTTTTCACAAATCTTTAGAAATATGGCGCGTTTCATTTCTCTATGTTATTGGCAAAAAAAAGCACAGGAAAAAATTGTCAGGTGGAAGAAGATATTTTAAAAAATTCGGCAGATTCCACGCATTGTGGGAATCGATTTCACGCGAAGCATTCAACGAGTAGTTCTATGCTGCAATTTTTTTGGCTTTCAGCCAGGCACTGCGAGGTGGATCGACGTGTTTTCGTAAATGGACTATAGTTGTGTGCACATCATGGGCTTAGCAAGTACGTCGACAACACCGGCGTTTAGCGGGTAAATTATGGTGTGTTGTAACATCATCACTCCTGTTAGAGCGCAAACGTCAGTTTTCTCGAAACGAAGTTTGCGGTCCTTTCCGACGGTGTGAATGTCATACGTAACTTTCGTAAGCATATTCATCCGGCGTTCAGCAACGGTTGAATCATAGGAATACAAAGGTAATGTTTATTAGGCTGCCATAAAAGCAGAGGCAACACTGGAACCACAGACGTTAATCTGATATGACGCCTGTGTCGTATGAGTATACATATGTACACTCTTAGAAAAAAAAGGTCGGCATATTCACTAACTAAAGACTAACAGTTTACTTCTCACAAAATACACTAGCCTCTTAGTAAGTGAAAGTATACTAAAATGAAGATTAGTGAAATTTACTACCTAGTTAGAGTGAATAGTATTCATGTTGAAGCACAAAGCTTATAAGCGCACTTAAAACGAGGACCGAAGATATAAGAACTTGACAGGACAGCGCTTAACTCACAACTGAAATTTTTATTGAACAGAATAACATTTAAAAGCACAAGAGAACGAATTGCACATGCGTAGTCGAACAAGAGGCCTAACTGCCTTCAGGACCAGAAACAATGAACACAGCATAGTGATACGAAAAATCTTCACTTATCAAGAAAGTCAAACTCCTTATCGTGTAACGTGATGGAAGGTTGACTAACACAGTCAGGGCCCCTTTTTCTAATATGAAATGCCTCCACTATTTCACGTGTTGCCTGATCTTTATGCCTAAACAGTATCTCGGTTTTATGCAAAACAGGATAACATCCGCATTTATGGCAATGCATTGCGAGATGCGAATGGGCTGAAGCTTTCAAGGAAGCGTTGTGTTCCATAAGACGTTGATTTACGCACCTACCAGGTTGGCCAATGTATACCTTCCGCAAGAAATCGGAATCATATCAACAACTTTCAAGATACACTCCACATATTGGTTCGGTTTTCGATGCTTCACGGTACAGCCACTTAACTCCTTCGGTTTGTTAACCCTAGGGCACAAGCGTGCCAACTTGTTTCTCGCTGTGAACTTCACATCCACGCTATATCTGTTTCCTATATGCTTCAAGTTATGTGCCAGCCCGTGCACGTAGGGAATGAAAGCCATCCTGCGATTTTTTGAAGCGGCTTCTTGCTCTGTGCGTCCCCTTTACCCCTTCTTGACTTCTTTGATTAAGTTGTGACACACTGAATTCATCAACTGCTGGGGGTAGCCAGATTCCTGGAACTTCACTTCTTGGCTTCTGAAACACTCGCTTAGGAGATGCACACACGATTTCTGCAATGCTGCCATGAAACATGCTTTCACGATGCCCCTTTTTACTAATTTAGAGTGCCCGGACCTGTAGACTAGCATTGGTTTGACACTTCTTGGTTGGTAACCCCAGCAAACATGATCATCATTAAAAACCAGCCGTAAATCTAGAAATTGCAATTCTTTGTTTGAGGGCAGCTCTGAAGTGAAGCAAAGGCCCATGCTATTTTCCCTGAAAATTTTTATCACGTTCACCACTTCTCTGGACGAGTCCCTACCCTGTGTGAATATAAGAAAATCATCCACATACCTAAAGATGTGATTAGCAATGCCAGAGAGGCTTCGTTCAATTCCCTTGTGGAATTTGCTCAAAAATATTTCACTCAGGATGGGTGCGACAGACGACCCAATACATATACCCGATCGTTGGAGGAACGAGCTTCCTTCCCAAGAAACAAATGTGGACCGTAAATAGAACAAAAGCAATTCCAAGAACGCTGACATGTTAACACGGGCCTTTTCGCAAAATCTCATTTCATCGTTTTCACTGGTTATACATTCTTTTACAGTCATCATCAATTTGTCTTGCGGGATCGAGTAGAACAAATCCTGAATATCCAGGCTGAAAGCATAGCTACTGCCAGGATTGTGGTCCGAAAGGAAGTCTGCTAACTGATCCGAGTTCTTCAGTCGAAAGGGATCACTCAGGGTGAGGGTTTCTAAGTTTTCCTGTAAATAACTTGACACCACATTTTGCCAGGTGTCTCTTTCCGAAATTATAGCCCTGAACGGCAACTCTGGCTTATGTGTTTTGATGGTGAAGAACACGTCTAGTTCCATCTTTTTTGCCTTTTTTACCCCAGAAGCCAAATCTAGCAAGTTCATATCGACTAAAAGCGACCTTGCGGATTTCATCACACTTTTGCTATCTTTCGATGAGAGTACAAAATTCTTTTTTACAGCTGCGGTCCCCTTTTCAAGAAACGCGCCTGTATCAAGAATTACAAAAAATCCCTCCTTATCGGCCACCGCCAAACGTAACTCATTCCTAGTGAAAAATTCACAGACAGGTTTCAGTATATGCCTGTTCCTACTGACATCACCCGTAGCCCCAATAGCATCCATACACTCCGAAACACACCTTGCTTTTTCCTCGTCCGGAACGAGCTTGGAAACCATCCTCACAGTTGCAAGCTTCTCGGCGCGGTTAAGCACAGGCTCGATGCAATGCTTGGGGCCAAAGGAGAGGAGACTGGAGCACGTCTGAGGCACAGTAGTCTTTGACAAATTCAACACCTTTCCTTCTTTTCTAGGCGGCTTCACCTTTCGCGGCAGTTGAGGCAGTACCACACTCCACAGGCTCTCCGCCGTCGTGTCGCTGATTCTGCACCACTCCCTGTATTCTCGCTGTCAATTCTGTCCTGTCTTCTGACCACACACAAGTTTCAAATGGTCCTTGAAGCAACGAACCTGCCACCACAGTTCAGATCTGATGATGCGGCACACCGGTAGGTTGCATCCATCCAAAGAGGCTCTGAATGTCAGACGGGCAAGAACCTTGGCGAATGTGCCATGACGCCACTCTTGCTCTGCACACACACACGGCAATTACCGAAGCCAAGGCGGCCGGGTCCGAAAAAACGTTAGGTTGTAAAGAGCCCTGGGTACAAGAAATGTATTGCAGCAAGACGGTGAGATGAGATGGGCAGTTAGGCCTCTTGTTCGACTACGCATGTGCAATTCGTTCTCTTGTGCTTTTAAATGTTATTCCGTTCAATAAAAATTTCAGTTGTGAGTTAAGCGCTGTCCTGTCAAGTTCTTATATCTTCGGTCCTCGTTTTAAGTGCGCTTATAAGCTTTGTGCTTCAACATGAATGTTCACCAACTAGCCCATCTCACCGTCTTGCTGAATAGTATTGACTCGAATGGCTAGTTTATTACTAAGTTATTAGTAACTGCGCTAGCAACTTAGTAACCGTACTAACTCTAGTGGACTACATTTAGCCAATTAGAAGTTTACGCCTATTTTGTTTATATGTGCGTGTGCGTGCCATATCAAGATGATTATATTACAAAAGCATCTATAGGATAAAAAAACGAAGTGGTATTGCCCTCGTACATTAAATTATGGCCGATAATTACTTCATCTAATTACCATGGTAAGTACGCATCACAGCAACATACATCGGGGCATGAATGGATCACAAACGAGAACACACACGCAAACGCCGACGCAGAATATCAAGACTTCCACGTAGCCGATGTCTACTATTGGCCGCGAGATCGAGCGGAGTCGCCGCCTGGCGGCTACTGGCTGAAGCGCGCCTAGTGTGGATTGCTCCATGCGTCGTCTGCTAGCCGCGTTGTGTTTCCATGTGCGCTGTTGGGTAACAGGTGTCTCGATCAGCTTGCGACTGCTTCTGCGCAGAGCTGATAGACGGAGCGATCAAGGTGACGGTGAGTGAAGGCAAATTTATATACATATAAACAGAGGCGCTACATATTCGGCGCTGGGGCAGACAGCTTATTGGGCTCGCACAGCGGTGCGACGACGACCCGGGATTTCTTCGCTCGCTGTCTCGTTGTCTCTCTCTCTCCGCGCAGCTTGGTTCTTTTATAGCCCTGGGCGATCGTTGCATCAGCCAGGAGCGCGAAGCCTCCAATCAGGAACCGCCGTTGGTCGCTGGCTCGAACCGGATCCGCGGATGAGAGGGCTTGCCGCACGTTGCGGGATAGATTTCCCTCCGTTGCGTCAGACGCAGCGCCGGAGTTGCCGGGGATTGCGTAAGGCTCCCGCTTCGTTGCATCAGCTGGTGTTGACGCTGGTTGCGTCAGACGTTTTACCAGCTTGAATGCCTAGTTTGCCAAGGAAGTTTGGGTTGGGAGCCCTGGCATAACAGCGCGTACGTCATGCAGGGCCTCAAAAGGCGGTTTGTTCCGCTGCGTTGGTGCAACTTTAACCGCTCGTACGTATGCCAAACACGATGTAAAGAAGCATTTGGCCTTGATAGGCTGTATATGTACTGTAATAAGATCAGTGAGTGCACTTGTCGAGAGTGCTGTGTGTGGTCGTCGTACCGTCCGTTCACGAAAGTCACATCAGTGTAGGTGCCGCTCTGTGGTTCAAGCGCATTGCAAAGTGCACTTGGCGTTGTCCTAAAGATGAGAAGTATTAAATCTCATGTGAATATAGCCTTTTAACTGCTCGGTGGTTAAAAAAAGGCTCTCGTGCACCTGAGCGTTGCGGTTAGGTGTATAACTTCGGGACTGTCGTTTATAGGTTGCACGACGAGCTTTAGTTGTGTACGGTCCTGGTCCCACTGCAGAGAAATATTTCTGTCAAGTCACATCGACACTTCGGTACTTAAATTGTCCCCTAAACAGAACAGAAAATGGAATGACACGGAAATCGCAAAACTGAGTTGCCTTGCGAAGTCATAACTTGTGCGAAAAGATATACAAAGACACCAGTGTACTTGCGAAGTAGCTTATGCCTGTCAAATTTGCGCTTTGGCAAGCTCAGTGTCGGAAGTGCGTCAGGCCTCAATTTCTTCCGCGAAAACCCTTTAAAAAAAGAGAGCGAGCGAGAAAAATATATTCATCAAGATCAGCAGTGGCGATAAATTCGCTCGCGCATTTTCATCGCTTACGTCGCGAGTGACGGCTCACAAAACGATACTCTATATATATACTATGCACCAGATCATGCATACACACTTGCCGCGTTTCGGTGCACGTACTTGCCCTGCAGAACAATGAGAACTGTTCTTGCGGCCGTGTAAACACAATGGAACATGCGCGAACTACAAAAGGGATCGGGGACTCTCGTTTAAACAGACTTTTAACCAAGCGCGAACAAACTTTGCATTCACAGCGCAGACGGTACATGAATGACAAAGAATAAATTCCATGAATTAATTTTCTTCTTTCTCGATTGATTCTCGCTTAATTTTCCTGCGGAAGTGTAGGAAAATCAAAGCACAGGAAAGGTTCCCCGAGAGTTCGCTTACTGCGATCGTCTTCACGCTCGTAGTGCACAGCAACAAGCATATAAATGCACACATTAGCGAAGTTATCGCTGACTACTCACCATTCTTTCTCGTCTGCGAATGCGAATGCACCGTCGTCGAAGTGCTTGCTGCACACCATCGCGTACTTGGAAGGCGTCTTGCAGTTACGAAGCCTAACGAGCCACAGTCGGCGACGTTCCGCGTCGGTGGAATAGAAATGGAAGCTTATCCCTGGCTCTGTGCAGTATGTGCGGCATTGGGGCACCGAACAAAACCTCACCATCGATAACGAAGAGTTTTCTGCGGGTACGGAACACAAAATCACGATGCGAAAACAGAAGCCCCGTGTACTTCTACACACACCACACGAAACCAGTATCCACACTAGCCGGGTGACGGTGCTGCCACCTATAGGTCGATCTCGCCGCGAATAGCAGCAGCTTGAAGACTATTTATGCTCCTACTTTGGGATAGCACACCGTGTACTGGTTAGCAGCCACGAAATTTAGAAGAATAATTGATGTTTTCTACACATTATCGTCTGTCCTTATATGTACTTGTGTGTGTGCAATCACGTAGCACGAAACTTTTATTCCGAGTTAATCAATAAAATTAAAGTTTGTTTAAATTTTGCTAAAGACCGTCACGATTACGGCAATGTATACTACAGCATCTACAAAAGATCTGGCAACATGGGTGGCTTAGTATTTACTTAGTTAAAAACACCAAGAAAGCATCCCTGGTTAGTATAACGGCAAAAGTTACGACCTCTACTAGCTGCTATAGATAGTAAAGGGATGCCGCGAAGGTAGTAAAATAGCTCGAAACTAGTAAATACATTCCTTTACTAACTATTTACTGGCTTTTTTTCTAAGAGTGTAGTGTTTATTGCTTTCTGGTAAAATTAGAAAGCCAGCACCACAACTACAATTGACGTTTCACCAACATTACGCCTGCATAGGCAGTTCTTACAAACTAGTTTATAGACCTGGCGTGGCTCTGTGGTATAGAGTACCTGATTGCCACGCAGAATTCGTGGGTTCGATTGCTGCTGGTATCCTAATTTTTAATCTTTCGATTCGTCGAGTCAATGCCGCCGATGTCGGTTTTTCTTAACGCTCTCGCATTTAAAATACCAATGTCTGTTCTCGCCGTTCCTGGGTAGATACAAACTGTCAATCACCTGTGGCGCATACCCATATATCGCGGCCTGTGGTATACGGGTATGCGCCATACATGTCTGGAGGAAAAGGTTTGACGAGTTACGTGGCAGGATTTTCACGTTATTCATGTCATGACCGGACAGTCATATTCGTCAAATCCAATTAGCCTACCATGCCGATTTTGGTCTACACCAAGTTAAAGAGGCGATCATGAAAGCACCCAGACGTAGGCGCATAGATAGATAGATAGATAGATAGATAGATAGATAGATAGATAGATAGATAGATAGATAGATAGATAGATAGATAGATAGATAGATAGATAGATAGATAGATAGATAGATAGATAGATAGATAGCGTGGAAAGCGCGGCCGTGTCACAGCGAAATCTGGAAGAGGCACTTCTACACTGTAAACAAAAATTAGCCGAGATGGGAGCTTTTCCAGCATATGAGCCCCCAAAACCCCCATGCTCCAATCATTTACTCCGTGGTAGCGGAGTGAAGTCGGCACATGTCGTCGTAAAACGCCCCTTGCTTAATGAGGGGGGTTATGAACGAAATGACCTTGTTAAACTCCCCAGGAGTTTTAGGTCACGTGGTTAGAAACTCCCTATGGGAGGTTTAAGAAGTATTTTTGGTCGTGACGTGCGTGTCACGTGGCTAGAAACTCCCTATGGCATTTTTAAAACAACTTTTGGTCGTGACGTGCATGCGTGTGTGAATGTGCGTTTGTTGGTCGCCATGCGAGCATTTGTTGACAGACAACGAAATTATCAGTGCAGCGAGGATTTGCAACGGCCGGTTGGTTTGTGTCAGTGTCGGCGGTAATGCGTTACAAGTAACGGCGTTAACGGCAACGCGTTACTTTTTTCGGTAACTTAGTAACGTACTCGTTACAATTTAGAAACTGTAACGGGTAACGTACTTACGTTAACATTTTTCGGTAACGTGTGGTGTCACGTTACTCGTTACTTTTTCATCCTGGGGGTGCAGTCTTCTCAGAGCTCGCCCCGACAAATTCTTTTGTCGCAGCGTCAGACTGCTGTCGGCCTGCCAGGCATTGACCAAGAAAGCGCGGGCGGAATCGCTTTTCTTTTTTGTAGAAATTGTTGGGACCAATTTCTTAAGACGCGCCGATTCCTTGTGTGGAGGTTTCGGCCATCGCCACACAAAGCTTGATGAAAGCCGCATAATTCGCCATGAGAAACTGTACGGACATGCTTCTCGTGGAAGTGGATGTAGCAGGTGGATTGCTGGCACCTGCGCCTTTTCGTGCCCAAATGACAGGCCGGCCGAAGAGAAAGCGCAGGGGCTGGTGGTCGTGAAATTTTGTACGTGGGGGAAACAAAGAACTCCCCCGAAAGGCTGCGACAACATAAAAACTATGCCCGCAAGTTCGCGTGACAAAGGAGTACACTCGCTGAGCATATATCATGGTAAACGACCACCGCATCGAATTCGACAACTCCCACGTCGTCGACTTAAAGGGGCCCTCCAACACTATTCAACCCCCCATTTTTTACTTGCGGGTTGCGTAGACTGATGGCTGGGGATAACTTTAGCATAGGTCTAAGCACCAATATCAAATGATTTAGTATTTTAATCACGCGTTGAAGTCGCTACATCGCTGCTGACCGCATCAGCGCCTAGTGGCGCTTGCCAGAACTATTGCGGGCGGAAATGACGACGATGAGCGCCAGCCTATGATTGGATAAATGTAACGTTAGAAGTGATCGTGGCGTAGCATCAAAGTTGAGATCACTATTGTGTTTCGTTTTTCTTTTCTGTGCTTTTTCAATGAACTCCAAATAGCCGCCGTCGCAACAAAAAATATCACTACAACCACAAAGTACGACAGAGGCGCTGGCTGCCATTTCGCCTCTGGTTTCTTTTTGCCTGCGCCGGTCGGATGTCCATATGAAACGCTTGTCCCTCTTCCTTCTTTTTGCGTCTGTACGTTTGCGAGCTGCCTCTTTCCGCATGTGCGGTAGGCTCATGATTGTTGTTGAAACGGTGCAAAGTCGGGCTGCTCACCGAACAACCCGCGTAGGGGCGACCGTGTTTAACCCCCCATGCCGCTCCACAAATTCCCTTCTCAGGATGAGAGGAGGGAATGACATGGAATGTCCTTGTAAGGAACAGCAGACAAAGCCTTGCCAGCCACCCTTCGAAGCAGTAGCGCCCGCTCAAGTTCTGACAAGTCAGGTGTCAGGAACCACATTTGTTACTATGGCAACGACGTCAACAATACGTCCAAAAGGAGAAGCAACAATGGTGTGCGAGCTTCCCCTACGTAAGAGCTTTCAGCCCATTTCATTGGAGCGCCATCCGACGTCACAGCAGAGAGTGAAATGTGGTCATGTGACCTCGCGAAAATCGAGTTGAGGGTAGGCATTTTTTTCTTGTATTTTGAATTTTTTAAATTGAATGACTTCGTACTGCGTGCCGCTATCGCTGCCGTTTTTGCTGCACTAGTTCGTCCGTACCTCAGCCTACGCAATCTACGAGTAAAGAATGGGGGGTTGAAGAGTGTTAGAGGGCCCCTTTAAGCGGCTTTCTGTGGAATTCTGGCCGATCCAGGCGACAGCCGGTAACGTCAACCGGTCTACAGGTGCGCTGCCGATCAAGAGTCTGCCTTATTGTGGAGAATTGGCGTGACCCCCGGCTGGAAGAAAACCCTGAAAAAGAGTGCGAGCGGGACTCGAAACATAGAACTTTTACAGCGAAAGCTGTTATGAGATCATTTCACCGGCCGTTTTTGGCGCCGTAGTTGTCCGCCGCCGCCGCCGCCGCCGGTGTCCGTAACCAGTATCGCTCGAAATAAGAAAAAAAAGGAAATAAGAAAAAATTTCCAGGATGGAACGAGGTTCGAACCTGGGCCCTATGCGTGGGAGCCCAGTATTCAAACTCTGAGCCATACCGGTGCTTGAAACTGCTTTGCAAAAAGGTCCTATACAGGCGTCATGTCGGGAAGGAACCACACTAGCATATGCAATATAGCGTGGTTGAATAGTAAAATAAGCACCAAGCGTCGCACAACGCGAATTCTGTAACCAGGCGTCGCACAACGCGAATTGCGCAACGGGTAGGTTGTTGAATGCTTCCAACCCATTACAAGGGTCTCTGCCATAATTCTTCATCGTCATCAGGCACAGCATCAACAAAGTGCGCATAATGCCTTACATGCGTTTAGGAGGTACCAATGCTCTCCGTAGAATGACGAAAAATGGCACAGTGCCTGCTGCCCTACTTCTCAAAAATTACAATGATTTATAGCGTAGTGGGTTCCTCGCATGTGCACTTGTATTGGTTGCCAAGGAAGCCCATAAGCGCATGATCCACTTCCTCGGGGTCTCAGTAAAATTACAATGATTTATAGCGTAGTGGGTTCCTCGCAAGTGAACTTGTATTGGTTGCCAAGGAAGCCCATAAGCGCATGGTCCATTTCCTCGGGGTCTCAGTGAAGTTCTTCGCCCCCCCCCCCCCCGTCTCTCTCCCACGTCAACGTATGTTATACAGCATGACGGGAGAAGGAAATAGCGACCGGGCGTCACCCAATGCAAATTACATAACTGGTGGGCCGTATAAAGCTTCCAACCCATTACAAAGGGCTGAGCCATAATTCTTCATCGTCATCAGTCGTCGCGTAAACAAAGTGCACATAATGCCTTACAGACGTGTAGCTGGTGCCTCGCTTCTACGCAGAATGAAGAATAATGGCTTAGTAGGTGCTTCCCAACTTCAGGAAAATTGTGATTTATGGCGTAGTGGGTACCTTTTGGTGTACTTGTATTGTCGCCCCAAGAGAGCTTAAAACGGGCTCTAGAAACGCCGCTCTTTCAGCTTTCGCTGTGACTGTGCTGCGGTTTCAGCGCAGGCCTGGCGTTTTTTTCTTGTAACGCAAAAAAATCTTTTTTTTTTTACTCGCTACCTTAATAACGCTGTCACATGAACAGCCTTAACCGCGGTTAAGCTAACTACGGTTACGGCTAACCACGGTTACAGGTAGCTACACGGCAGACATTACCGCATTTAGTGTACAAATCGTGGTTATTGCAAACGGGTGACTCCACAAGAGATCGACACGGATCCAAAAACAAACATTTTAAGTTTAATTGAGCATTTTATATTTTATGCATGTCCCATGCCAGTAGCCCGAAAAGGAA
Source organism: Rhipicephalus sanguineus (assembly GCF_013339695.2). Classification (NCBI taxonomy): domain Eukaryota; kingdom Metazoa; phylum Arthropoda; class Arachnida; order Ixodida; family Ixodidae; genus Rhipicephalus; species Rhipicephalus sanguineus. The sequence continues at coordinate 96,421,674 of NC_051182.1, read as the reverse complement.
CTTAATTTCCTTATTAACTGCATAATTTACGAGGGAAAAATGTCAAACACATTCAATCCGGAGGGACCAATTTCATTACCTGTCGTTCTCGAAAGTTCACGACGTTGTAAACAGAAATATTATCGTTAAAAAGAAGATATTTTGTGTATGAAATGTATGCGCAACAAAGAGTAAAGTAACATTGTTTGAAACTTGTAGAGCTCAGGAAACTGTTTTTGAAAAATGTTAAATATGCGACGTTTTATAGTAGCAACAAAGTTGATAAGGCCTATGAACTTTGTTTTAAAAAATAAATTTTGCTTTTTCTATCTGCAACTGCAGCGAAGTTTCTGGTTATTGAAGTCCTGAGCGAGTGAGGCTGATCTTGAACATCCTCACATAAACGCTCGCAATTTTTGCGGTAAATATACAGGTTGAAGTGAACAAAAAATGTTTATACACATATATTTTTTTTACGTAACTAGCCCGTTTAAGCATTTCTTTATTACTACAAAATTCGCGCATTTATTTTGCTAGCAGAAGCACACCATCAGAATCATTGTAAATTTCTTGAGATTTCATTGATGCTTTCCTTGCAAACAGCGTTGATGATTGACTCTCATATTCTGTATAATGTCACATTGACAAAAACGGCTTCACCATGTGTCAGAGTCAGAAGCCATCACACGTAACTCTAGAGGCAACTTTAAGCCCTTATACCATTGCTGAGGTCCGGTAAATTTGTGCAAGTAATACTCATTAGATCAGAATTTTGGGTATATTCGTTGTTTGGGTTAGAAGTTTTATGTGAAACAAATTTCAGATTTAAATTATTGCTACATTCGAAGCCCGCGATAACGAAATCCCGTTGGAACGAAATTCTCACCGCAACGAAATATTTTCGGAGCACCGGCGAACGCCCATAGGAGTCAATGCATTTCGTAACTCGCGCCTACGAAAGATATTCATACCGCAGTCCCTCATTAACGAAAATTTTGAAACACGAGTGCGCAAATAATCTACTCTCGCAACACTAACTACATTCGAAAACTGCTGAAATGCAATCATGCTACACTTAAATTGTGCAAAACTATCGCTACAGCGCACTTGAGAAGCAGCCGCCGTCATTGCTTTACAAAAAAAAGACATAAACCGGGGGACAATGATGATGATGATGGCTTGCCGAAACACCTGCTCGTTATCGCGGGCTACGTAGCCAAATCCACATTCCTCATGGAGTTTCGTTTGTTGGTTTGACTCTGTGCTTGGCTTTGTCGGCTTATTTTTGCGCGCACATGGTCGCGTGTGTGGAGCCATTTGAAGAGTGTATGCTTGGTCGCTTGGTGCGATGTGAACTGTGTGTTGCGATTGCTTCGTCCGATTTCGCTGCCTGCGAAGATGCCGCCTCCAACGAAAAAGCGAGAGTTCATCACGCTGGAAGATAAGGCTGTAATCATCAGTGAGGTGGAAAAAGGCAGGAAAAAATGGACATCGCCGAAGAATTCGGCGTTGCGTGCAGCTCGCTGTCCACGATTCTGCGCTGATCCAGTGGAGCCGGAAGAAGGTTCGCCTGTAGGCGCACTTGATGCCGGTTCTGGTGCCAGTGCAGTGCCGCCGTCGCTGACCATGGCAGTGCATGGGGCGAAGTTTGTGCCTTGGCAAACGAGATTCCCGATCGAGAGGCATGAAATTGCTGCATGGTAAGGCCCGCCAAAGCAAATTCACAGACTTTTGGAAATAAAATGTTTTTGTTTTATAAATTCCATGTCTTTTCTGCCGCATTCTCGCGCCAACGAAATTCCCGCAAGAGCGAAATTTTGTGCTTTCCCCGCCGATTTCGCTATCGCGGGTTTTAACTGTATTGTGGGTTCGTGCAGCAAAGACACATCGATTATAATTTATGATTGCGGAGTAACGGCAGAGGTAACGTCCGCTACTTTTTTTCGGTAACGGTAACGCGTTACATTTTTTTGTAGGTAACGTAGGGCGGTAACGCGTTCCTTTTTTTATAGTGTAACGGGTAACGTATTTAGTTACTTTTTTTCAGTAACGCCTACAACACTGGTTTGTGTAGACGTGTAGGAATATTTTCTCCACTGAACCGCTCTGGTCAGGGACAAGTTCAACTCGCGCCAGCGTCCGACCGCGAACACATCGAGCTGGCTGCCCGTGTTTATTCTCCCGTCAAGCGGCAATGCCCATGCACACGAGTGCAAGCCTCCGACACTCCACGCATACCTCGCTTCAACGTGCCGAGTTACGAAGAAGTGCGAAGATTAATTTCACCGGTAACAAAAGTATGTTGTTGCGATCGTCAGCGGGTTGTTTCTGGAGTTTCACCGGCTAAAACGTCAAAGCAGTAAAAAGTAGGCTTCGCTACGTCGTCGGCATCAAGCCGGCCGGCGGCCGGTGTGAGAGCTGCGCCGGCGACGCGCTCGACCCGGCAACGCTTGCTTCTCGGAGTGTCACCGAACCGATGTTTCACCGGCTGCAACTTCTAAGCGGTAAGAAGACTTCGCTACGTCGTCAGTACCAAGCCGGTGGCGTAGCGAACTCCCACCGCCACACCGGTCACTGTGGTGAGTTCTACGAGTTCGCACCGGCCACCGGTAAAGCAAAGAATATGTTTCACAGAAAATAAAAGCTGCTGGAATGAATAAGTTTAAATTGTCTCTTTTGCGCCATGCAACCACCGCTGTCAAACGTCTAGCGAGAATGCGAGCGCCGATACGAGACAGATTGAACCAACATGCGACCGCCGATGCACTACGAGCAACAGGAACAGCGATTACGAGCCGTCTCGTTCGTTGTAAGTGCGTCGCTCCGTAGCTTAACGCGGATAGCGGACTCGGATAGCGGCAGTGTGTGTGTAAACGACGAAAACTGTACAGCAGCAAGAATCGTCACACAACTTCCCAAATAAGAATACGGGTCGATTTCGGCACAGCTGAACAGTAAACGAGAGATCCAAAAAACTTTCATTGCTCCGAAAATATATCGGCCAAAATACTTTTTCCAAATCTAATTCAACAGACGCTACTAAAATCTTTATTTTACATTTTTGCTTGTTTACTTGTTCTTGGGAATGTCCTTCGTGCATTTATTTCCTGCGAGAGTACATTTTCGGGGTTCTTTGTTGGCTAAGTAAAGAAGATGCGTTTCGCACAAGCGTACATGCGAGATAGACATTATTGCTTGTATATTTTGTAGGTCTATGCGCCTTCATGGCAAAATGGCAAACACTGGAACCAAACCTTGGGTTTCCGCCCCCCCCCCCCCGAAATATTGAATCCTGCGTACGCGCCTCAATAACACCACTGCAGTCGTGCGCTCAGCGCAGCTGCGGTATCGCCGGCGAAATTTTTGAATTTGATTGCTACGCCATAATTACCAGAGGCCGATTTCACAAAATCCGAAAGCGGCACCGCTCTTTTCACATTTCAATTCTCCCATTTGACCCTACCGCCCGTCGCCGATAAATAAAAAAAGTTTATTTTATTTAATTAATGTCGAAATTGCTGTCTAGCATCCTAGATGCCAACCACCACATAAATAGTAATTACGAATGCAGCTAGCACATATTCCACTGGTGTTATTTTTGATAATTTCCGGACACATTTCTTCAAACACACTGCAGAGCCGGTATAAAGAGGGCAGCATGTGAGAGTATTGCACATTCGGTATTTTATTGAAGAGCTGGCTGAGGTAATACAGATGAGAAGTCAGACAGGAGGCGTGATTGCTGCGAACGGAGCCTGCAGCTTGTATCGGCAAGAAGGCACTTGAGCACGGCTACGGTAAAACAGCCCGGCGACAGAGAAGGTCATGCAACGCTCCGGGCGGGCCATGGCTAAATCAGTGCGTCCCATCATCTCGGAGGCGCCATTCTCCGGCGCGAATTTGCTTGGCAGCTGATGATTCACGGTACCGGAAGCCTTGAGCCTTGGTGGCAGGTTAGAACCGCGAATACAGCCTGCAGCCTCTGTTACTGGTCCTGCGCAGTAAATGAAAAACGCTGTTTAGCACCAACAGTAATAAGCCAGTACGGCAACGATTACAGTTGAGGGTGCTATTCGCAGAGACCTAGAAATATCATGCGGAATTACTTGGTATAAAAAAATCATGTTGAAAGACGCAAGCTTTAAAAGACGCTTTAAGCGCGTTGCTGTCAAGTAAACAAAATAAGTGCCACAAATCGTACAAACAAAAAGGCACCAACCCTGCTTTCCACATTCGGAGGAGTCGGGGAAGACCTTGGGGCGCCGACTTGCTGAGGGGTCTCTGGAGCAGCGTCTCGGTTGCGTTGCTCGAGTTCAGCTATGGCGATTTGGATGGCGTCGTCGCGAATGATGATGGGTAGCACCGCGACAGACAGACTGAGGCAGGCTACAGCTGCCAGTACCGCCTTGAGTTCCCAGTTGTTGGGCATGGCTACGGCATGAACTGCGGCCACAAGGCACAAGATGAGAGCCGTGGAGACCTTCATCGCTGATAGCTGCAATAGTTTCTGCACACAACAGGCGAGTGATGCACTAGCGGCTCGGGCCTCACTTTTAAACCTCTCCACTGCTCACTTATTGGCTTTGAGCTGTGAATGATGTGGCAGACAATTCAGCTCCTCATTGGCGGCTTTGCTAACAGACTGACAAGTCGCCTCCTTCCCACATTTACTCCTGCTCACCGTCGTCTTTGCGTTGGTTTGCGGATACCCTTTCCCAGACTGCGTCAAGTTACTGAGGGAGGGGCACCACTCTAGAGGGTGTTGGCACCACCAACACCCTGTGCCATGGTGAGTCAACCCTCACGTGGCGAGGAGAAAAGTACACCACAATACAATGCGTTGTCGTTCGGTGGCGCAGGGGTTGAGAGAGGGACTTTTAGGAAAGGAAGAAGGGCAACCCAGACTCGTTCGGGCCTGTACAAAAGCGCTGTTCAAGAAGAGAGAAGCAAAAGGGGGCTTATCTTAACGCTAGTGACGAATTGGTGTTTCTTTTCTTTTTTTTCTTTCGCTGTTGTACCTACCGTATGTTGTCAGCCATAAGCCGCACGTGGCGCCGTATTTACGAATTGAAGAGTCTCGTCATAGCTGGTGTCAAGCAAAGCAGTAAAATTAAAAATTGCTGGACAGAAAAACTCCAACAAAAACACCCGCAGGATTTGTGTAAGAACGCTTAGAATTGAGCTGGTTGGGACACACTCATTTTGAACGAAGAAACAGCGCTAGAACAGGACGAAGACGAGAGGACACAAACATGGCGCTGACTAACAACCACATTTTATTCCGTCTGCACGTCAATGTATACAGGGTAAAACACAATCAGTATACACATCGGGGAACACAATATCGTTGTTTGTGTACTCTCGCCTTCGTTCTGTTCTAGCGCTGTTTCTTCGTCCATAATCTCTGTGCAGGAGTTTGTATAGGTTCTCAAAGCGACAAAACACACCAATTTTATCCTCGGTTCGGGAGCGCGCAAAAAGTAACTTCTGTTGTAGGCGTAAAATGTTGTAGTAAAACATGTAACTGAATACGTTACTCGTTACACTATAAAAGAAAGGAACGCGTTACCGCCCTACGTTACCTACAAAAAAATGTAACGCGTTGCCGTTACCGACAAAAAGTAACGGACGTTAACTCTGCCGTTAATACGCAATCATAAATTTTAATCGATGTGTCTTTGTTTCAGGAACCCGCAACAGGAAATTTTTAAATCTGAAATTTACGTTTCCCATAAGACTTCTAACCCAAACAACGATTTTACCCAAAATGCTGATTTAACGAAAATAATTTGCACAAATGTGTCCGACCTTAGAAATTTTATAGTGGCTTAAATTTGTCTGTAGAGTTACGTGTGATGGCTTCTGACTCTGGCACATGGTGAAGCGATTTTTCTCAACGAGACATTATGCACAATATGAAATTAACTTACTAACGCAACCTGCAAAGAAAGCATCACTGAACTCAAGAAATTTCCAGTAATTCTGACGGCGTGCTTCTACTAGCCAAGTAAATGCGCAAATTTTGTAGTAGTAAAGGAATGCTTTAATGGCCTAGTCAGTGAAAGAAGTATATCTGAACAATTATTTTTCGTTCACTTTAACCTGCATTCAAGATCAACCTCATTCGCTTAGGAGTTCAACAACCAGAAACTTAGGTGCAGTTACAGATAGAAAGAAGCAATATTTCTTTTAAAAACAAAGTCGATAAGCATAGGCGTGCGCACAGGGGGGGGGGGCGCCCCCCCCCTAATCACATAAGAGGGGGGGCGCAATATTTGCCCCGTACATTGACCATTCTAGTCACCTACGAGGGGGGGGGCGCAAAATCTGCCCCATACATTGACTTAGTAGGGTGAGGGACGCTGCGATGAACCTTTGCCCTCCCCCCCCCCCCTTATGGGGAACCCTGCGCACGCCCATGTCGATAAGCCTTATCAGTTGACATACATTCTCAACGTAGTAGCAACTATCATAAGAAGTCGCATATTTCGACATTTTTCGAAAATAGTTTCCTTCGCTCTACAAGTTTCAAACAATGTTACTTTACTCTTTCTTGCGCATGCATTTCATACACAAAAAGTCTTCTTTGTAAGTGTAATATTTGTGATTTTCATCATTGTGAACATTCGAGAAGGACAGGTATGTTCGATATTTTTTTTTCCTCGTAAATTATGCAGTGAATAATAAAACTAGGTTCCTTTTTCGGGCTACTGGGTGGTATGTGCATAAAATATAAAAAAACTCAATCAGATCTAAAATATCCATCTTCGGATCTGTGCCGAGTAGCTACCTGTAACCGTGGTTAGCCGTAACCATAGTTAGCCTAGCCGCGGTTAAAGCTGTTCGTGTGACAGCGGTATTAATGGGTTTGGTTGAAACAGAGGGACGCCAACCACGGTAGTCAGTAACAATCTTTTTTTTTTTTTCGTTACAAGAAAACATAAGACGTTTCGCGTCCCACTCACATTCTTTTTCAGTGTATTCTTCCTGCCGCGGGGTCACGGCTATTCTCAATGATGTGCAGAATTCGGTTGAGGCAGACTCGATCGGCCGCGCACCTGTGGACCCGGTTGACGCTACCGGCTGTCGCCTGGATAGGCCAGAATTCCACAAAAAGCCGCTTATAGTGACTGGCCTTTATGTCGACGACGCGGGACTTGTTAAATTCGCTGCGGTGGTCGTTCAGCGAGTGTACTCCTTTGTCACTCGAGCTTGCGGGCGTCGTTATGTTGTGACAGCCTCTCGGGTAAGTTCTTTGTTTCCCCCAAGTACGAAGCGTCACGATCAGCACGTGGTATGTAGTAAACCAGCCCTTGCGCTTTCTCTTCAGACGGCCTTCAGAGGCGCAGGTGCCAGCAATCCACGTGGAATTTCGTGGAAGTGTAATCCACTTCCACGAAAAGCATGTCCGTGCAGTTTCTCATGGCGGATTCCGCGGCTTTTTTGGTTGAAACAGAGGAACGCCGACCAAGGTAGTGAGCAAAAATCTTTTAAAAACCTATGGGACTCCTATGCACTGAACTTCGGCATTAATATCAGCCTATCGTCGACTCACGTTGATACTCACCTCTAATCACACATAATTCAAGGCACTAGCGTTCATATGCGAGCTCAGTATTTATTGATCAGAGGCGTGAGTTACGGCCGGCGAAAACTACGGGAAGTACTTGATAAACATATATCGCGTGAGTCATCTCTTACAACAAAAATTCGGCGGATCCCACGCGTTGTGGGAATCGGTTTCATGCGAAGCAGTCAGCGAGTACTTCTATGCTGTACTTTATGGCTTTGAGCCAAGCGTTTGGCGGTGCAACGACGTGTTTTTGTAATTGTAGTAGCCATGTACGCATCTAGTGCTTACCAGGCAGGTCGACGACACTGGCGTTTTAAGGGTAACTTATGGTGCGACGTAACGTCAGCCCTCACGTTAGAGTACGTCAGTATTATCGAAACTAAGTGCACTTTATGGTGTAATCATGTGAACATCACACGTAAATTTCGTTAATGCATTCCACCGGGGTCGAGCTATGCTTCAATATACGTAATTTGCCAAATCATATGATACAAATGTAATGTTTATTAGACAGCTATATAAGCGGAGCCAGCACTGGAACCACAGACGCTAATCTGATATGACGCCGGTATCGTAGGAGTACATATGTAGTGTTTTATTGCTTTCTTGTAAAATTAGATAGCAAGCACCACAAACACAATTGACGTTGCACTAACATTACGCTTGCATAGTTTGTTTTTGCAAACAAGAGTATAGACCTAGCGTGTCGCTGTGGTAGAATACCTGATTGCCACGCGGAATGCTTGGGTTCGATTCCTGCTGGGATCCTAATTCTTATTCTTTCCATTCGTCGGGTCAACACTGCCGATGTCGGTTTTTCTTCACGCTCTCTCATTCAAATAACCAATGTATGTTCTCGCCGTTCCTGGGTAGATATAAACTGTCAGTCACCTGTGGTGCATACCTGTACACAGCGGCCCGTGGTAAACGGGTATGTGCCACAGGTGTCTGGAGGAAAGAATTTGACGACGTGCGCGACAGGTTTTGCACGTTATTCATGTCATGACCAGACAGTCATATTCGTAAAATACTCTTACGCTCCCATACTAATTTTGGTCTACACCAAGTTAAGGAGACAATCATGAGAGCACCCAAACGTAGGCGGCTAGATAGATAGATAGATAGAAACGCTTGATGTGTCAGAGGTTCACTAAGAAATGCTTCGCATTTAAAAATTCCTTACTGAATAGCAACCACTAATAGGTAGCATTTGAAAGCACGAAATGAAAAGGTAACAAGTAGAGCAGTGAATACGCGAGATATTGGCGTTAAAGAGCAGTGGCACCATGGTAAAAAAAAAAACTAATCATACGCTTACGGACTGATGAGTCGCCTCACTCTGAATGAGCCGTGATTCTGAGTGAGTCCGAATGAGTAATATACTGGTGAGTCTGAGCCCGATTGAGTACGGTCCAGAAAAAATTTAGTGAGTATGAGTCCGAGTGAGTCCTGTTGAGGAAAAGTTTCGTGAATATGAGTCCGAGTGAGCCCAAAGGGCAAAATAAATTTCATGAGAGTCTGAGTGAGCTTCACATTTTTTTCCGACCTATGCTTGGAGGGCATGCACTGCTCAGCTTTAGAAGCATATATGAGGCAATTTTTTCAGCTATAAAACGAGTCCTCCTAGCACCACAGCGAAGCACACAAGTCTGAACACAGATGCGAATTGCGTCCTTTTGGGAGTATTGAAAAATAAAATGTGTAAAGGCTCCTTCTCGTCGAAACCCAACCTATCTGTATAGGCCCAAAATCGACACCCGAAAACTAGCTCAGCTTTTAGAAGGTGTCTATGGCGGCCGATGCTGCGGATACTGAGACTTTAAATGAGCTGCGTCGCGCGCTCTGGTCAATTTTGGAAAATAAGACATCGCGTGATCTACACGAGCAAAAAGTTTATTTGATAAATTTAGTTTTGCTAGAGGTTGTTAGTTCATATAGCGCGAATTGTGCACGTGTTGTCTGACTATTTCGCGCATTCCAAGCTTTATTCCTGCTACCTCTTGGCTAGGCCAGTCGCCGTGCACTGCAACAAGCAAATGGCAGTCACATCAAGGATTTTCGAGGATACAATGATCATTCGCAAAGCAAATGTATTACCTTTATGCGAGTGCAATTATTACGCTCGCAAATACATCTTCCATCGAGAAGGCGACATACTGAAAATCATTTGTTTCCAAACTTCAGTGGGCGTCGGGACGCGTGACGTTTTTTTTTTTTTTTTTGCTGCGCGCGGCTGGGAACGCTACAGCTCACGTAGCCATCCGCACTTTTCGCTGCAGTATATGGCTCGCTAACTGACGGCTTGCAAAATAGTTACTGCGCATATGCGAACAAGTTTGTTTTCCACGCGAAAGCCTCAACCACAGACTAGCAGACGAATAATTTTTTCCCATTCGCCACTCATTCCTTCCTTTCCTTTCTTTCGTTTTCCCCTTTCTCTCGGTGGAAGAGTAAACTTACAATGAGGCGTGACATTCCTGAAGTACGTATTGAGAAGCCTTGGTGCTGATCCTGCACCTGATCCTGCTGATCCCGCACAACTGCCTCCTTTCCCGGCCCTCTCTCACGCGCAGGTGGCGTCTGCCGCCATTTTCTTCCTAACTTGGAAGATTTACAAAGCCATGTGCTTCTAAGTGCATTAGCCACGCATCTTTCAGTGGACAATATACTAACTCGACGCGCTTTTCTCCCCCCCGTCAACCCCCTGTCATTAGTGAAAGGGGGCCGCGTTTCACTGGGTGCTGGAAAAGCGTTATGGCTCGTTCACACTGAGCATTCTGGTGACCGGAGAGCCGCAGAATCTGATTAGGCGGCGGCGAGATTCGCCGAATCGGCCCTCTCCGCGCCGATCGCTCCCGGACCGATTTTAGCGGCAACCGCCGCCGGATCCGCTCGCCGCGGAACTTGAAAACATGGCGGCCAAATCCGACACGCTCGTCCCGTCGCAGTCGAAAAACATCCACATAGCGGAAGTGCTAATCGAAATGGTGCGGAACTACCTCGTCATTTACGACAAACGCCACCCGAAGCACAAGGACAGTTTACTGAAGGACGATTTGTGGAATAAAATTGGCAACGAGCTTGGACTGACTGGTATGTTCGAGTACTGCTGTATATGTTGCTTTGTTTCTGATGCAGCTAGCACCAGTTCAAGCATTGCGATGTAGCTGCCTTGCACGCCCTAGTCGCAAAGAGCGTTGAAACGAGCATGGTCGTTTATAGCAGCGCTGAAGACCCACAAAATTGCATGGCGTAGTTGCGAGCCGCGACAACATCATGAGAACATCCGGGCGACGGCGAATCCATCCCGCGCTCTCGAGAATATTCAACATTGCGTCCTTCGACTGATCGCTGACGCATACCTTACTTGCGCACCGTGCTTGTTGTTCAACTGGTTGACATGTGTAAAAGAAGTGTGTGTACGGTAATTGGAAGTTGTGCGCGACGTCTTGATTCGGAACGCCAGCAGCCGAACGCACGGGTGAATCGGCGTGCAGTAGGTAAGGTGCATCTTATCTTACGATACGTAGAAAATAGGCCATCAAAAATTATTGACATCACTACTTAATTGTTTCATTTCCTATTTCTTGTCGCCTTAATATTCCCAACGTTGCAATGAATTTGCAAATATTTTGCTGTGTTCTGACAAACAGTTCTTTTTTTGGCGTTGCCAGCGCGTAAACAGCTGGGGTTCGGTTTCTGCACTGCTGCACTTTTTTTTTCTTAATGCACTCTTATTAAAACTTCCTGGGCACGGTGCTTTATGTTCTTTTGATCAGAAATAGTACATCCCGGAAATTTTAAAGCGCATGCTACTGCAACACAGTATGCATATAGACCTAGGGCTCGCATAAAATCGACTCCCTCAATGCGTGGGATCTGCTTTTCCTTTTTTTTTTTTTTTGCTGTAACCATTTCTCACCAACTATACAGTATTTTAAGGGTACGCTCGGTGCAATGCAGCATTAGCAGCATTTTTTTTTTGTAACAAATGTAAAGATACGCTTGATAACATTGCCTTATACCAAGTTTATTAACAGAGTTCCACGCTTCTGTTTTGTGCAATGCCTAAGATCATGCCACAATTGCCTTCAAGGTATACCAGTAAACAGTTATTATTTTAATAAATCTTCGATTTCGCTCTCGTGCGTGACACGCTTATAACTCGGATAGCATGCGTAATCTGTTCAAAAGATCGAGATATAAACAGCCGAGCAAATAGAAAGGCATGTAGTTTTCAATATCGCTGACCATAGCGAACCGAAAAGGTGAAGTATCCTGTCGCATAAGATCTTTTCCAGCAAAGTTAGTGAGTTCACTTCAGGAAGGAGTGTTATTCGAGTGGGGCGAATCGTTCAGGGCAACTATGCAGCCACGTAGAACGGCGCTCTTTGATATTAATTTTTCCCACACACTCACAGATGTAGAGGGAGTACTGCGAGGGTAGAGCGACTGTGTTACTCTCGCCAGAGTTCTTTAACGCCGTGGGGGAGTAGTGGAGAGTTAGCCGCGGAACTTGCTCTTTCCTTGAAGGCAGAGTAAAAGAGACCGCGAACTCTCTGCTACTCAGATAGAGTTCCCAATCCACGGAACTCCCGCCCCGACGTAGCGTGAACAGGATCGGGAACTCCCTCCTAAGCAGACGGAGTACAAACTAGCGCTAGCTTCTGGCCGACGCCGCACAGCGATATATAACTGTCTCTTAACCATAATCCTCCGAGCGTAGACGCCACAGATGTCACTTTATTGTGCAAGTTAATAGGATAGCTTTCAGTAATAACAAAAGAAAGTGTTTGTGATCGTAAACCTTTGGTTTCTGAAACGCCAACAGAGGCATGCTTCGAAGCCTCGAACATCGGCAAATTCTAACGCATCACCAACTTAGTTTACGGCACAAACGAATTGCCACTGGAATAAGGTAGACACTAAAGCATTATTGCAATAAAAGAAGAGTCGTGAGAAAAAAAAAAAAAACGTCCGGCAGCAGGAATCGAACCTGCCACAACAAGATTCTCAAGCCGAGGTCTCTACCACTACGCCACGCCCCAACGCAGCACTCTTGCCGTAAAAAGACTAGTCAAGACAGAGTTCACCGCTCGACTTCATCTTTACGGGTCGCATACTCAAGATAGACGCGATCTTTCTTTTTAACTAAAATTCGCGTCTTCATAACACACAAAACAGCTGACGACCACGAATGACATTCAATAACCTGTATTTTCTCGCGCTATCGACGATACACCCGCACAGCGCCCGTGTCAATGTACTGATTTGCATCTGAATCGATAGGTGCAACTACATACATAACCGATCGCCAAACACCGAATTGAACGTGCAAGAAAGTATGCCATCATGTTAGTTCAACAAGGCGTACTAATTGACAAGTCTGTGTCTGCGAAGTGCTGGCGAGTGCGCCCGGCGGCTTTCGGTGGCTGCCGGGGTGCGTTTGCTGAAAGCGGCGTCGTAACGATGCCCATCGCTTCTTGTACGAGCACCGTACGCAAGAAAAAATGGTTCATTCAGGTTAACCGATACTAAAGCTCTACTGTACTCTCATTTTTACACGTCGGAATTGCGTATCCTTAAACCCAGAAGCGCCGACAGCATGTACACACGGACTCGGCAGGTGCGCTAGGCCTACCTTCGCTGGGAGTCGTCGGGTCATATTGAGTGCGACCGATCTCGGCGCAAGTGGCTGACGAAGGTTGAAGAATGCGCATTTTATCGTCGAAAGCTTTGAATGCACTAAAATGCAACCGAGGTTGAGCGAAAGTGCGAGAATCGCCAGAGATGCGCTTGCATTGTGGTGATGTTGACCGTCGTTGATTTTCTGGCGTACGTGCCGCGCCTGCCGCGGCACCGCATGTCCGAGCGGACGCCAGATCGTAACGTCGTAAAGTATTCATCAGCCAGCCCTGGTAAAAGATCGCCGCAAGTGTATTTGTAAGCGCGTGACTACAACTCTCAGATTTGGGCATGAGCGGCTGTACGGCATTGAGCCGATATCATAGAGTCCCAGCTGATATTTGGAATTTACGAATGAAAACAGTGTTGAATATTATGCTGTTTTATAGTAAAAGATCGATGTGCCAACAGTATCACAATAGATCATTAGATATTTACACATGTTCCATGCATATTTGCTGTGTAAATACGCACAGCAGAGCTGTTGCCACTGGCACTCGAAGGGAGGCCAAACATCATGGATATATATACCGATTAACGGGTGTACGGTTGTGTGCAGCGCCAGTAGTGCATATGTTCAGTGTTGCTGTGTTGTGTATGAATGAGTGTGCGGATGCGAGTTCTGTGTATGTGTGAGGTAAGCTTGAGGCATTTCAGCCAGGTTCACTGTTACATTGTAGAAAACGTACGAAGGATTTCTTTTTTTCCCCCCTTTTTTTTTAAACGTTAGTCCTAGCAGCAAGAGTGATTCTACTCTTGGAGGGAGTTCATGCACTCTAGCCTAACCAGCATTGTAAAACTCTGCGAGGGAGTAGCGCAATTCCAGCCGAGAGTCTATGTACTCCATTTCAAAAGCGTGACTTTACTCTGGCGAGGGAGCTTGTTGACTCTGGTTCAGCCAGAGTACCAGAACTCTGTCGAGAGAGCATGCCTACTCTGTGCAGCAGAGAGCTCCCAGAACTCCTGAAAAGGGAGTGAAATATGGGACAAGCGTTTACTCTCGCAAAGAGAGTTGCTAGCACTCTCTTGCCGCTGTGAGTGCACGGCAAACGAGATTCCCAGAGTAGCTCGCCAGTAACGTTCGATTCATGGTGAGCTACCCTCTTCTGGCATCTGCATGCAGTGGCGTAGCCAGGGGGTGGCACACCGGGCCCGTGCCCCACCCCCTCCCCCCGAAAAAAAATGTCTGCTTACGCCCCTGTCTGCATAACGCGTTTAAAAAAGCGACGAAGTACTTCTGGGGACCGTGGTACTGCTAAATGTCCGGCCACGCTCTGCATTGAACGCGCCTGCACCCAAAGCGCTTGGAAGGGATATGGCGGTGAGAGGTCACGGGATGCGAGTAAGCCAATCGCGTCGGCGGCGGCGCGCGGAAAACAGATGCGATACTTTGAAATTTTTCCAGTGACTCTAATCCGGCGGCGCGGTGCGCGTGCAGTGCGAACGACACTGTGTTTCGGCGACAGGAGCATTCCGGTCGCTGTGGCCGGCGGATTCCCCAGTGTGAATGAGCCATTAGGAAGAACATGGCTACCGAAAGCGAGCGTTAGCCAATGAGATTCGTCGGCGGTGCTTCAATGGTTGTCGGTACTTAAAGGGACCGACAACTGCTCAGAACATGAAATGAGATGACTGCACTGATGGAAAGATTGTCCGTCGCATTGACTCAAACCAACCCTGTTTATCTCGTGAGAGGTGGATTTATATTTTTATTTCTTCATTGAAAGTCGCGAAAAATGACCTTTGGCGCCTCTGGCGGCAATATCATAAACGGTCCGATGAAGGCGGTCACGTGACCATTGGTTGCTGTATGCGTTCGATGACTTTTCTGTTAGTACTGAAATATTGTTCATTTCTTTATATTAAAAGATATTACTCCATAAAAATGTACATATAGGCCTGCGTTAGTTGTACGCAACAAAGAGGCGCTGCCTTCGCTTGGCCTAATGATCTCATGCCGGGACAAACCACCCATGTCAGAGGCGCGGGCAACCTTGGGCGCAGGCGCACACAACGCTGTACAAATACCGAGAAGGTGTATAAAGCCACATCATCTCATTGTAACAGCTTGCTATTTTCAAAAATGGTTTGCAAGCTCAAAATAAAGGTGGTTAAGCATAGCCACAGTAACTCCTGCGAAAGCAGAACAACGACAGCTTTCACAAAGACTAGCGGCATCGCTATCAATTCTCAGCGTTGGTGGAGCAAGCCTTCAAGCGTGTTTGGAGCCTTTCAGATCGAAAAATACTGCTTATAAAATAACTACGTGCTTTTAGGATAAACCACTGCAGCTACAAAGGCTACGAAGGGTAAGCTTCCTGTCGCACCGTAAAAAACTGGGTCGAGAAAAATCAGTTGTCGGTCCCTTTAAGAAAGAACAAGGAAAAATCTAGGGACTTTAGGTGAACAGGCTTAGAACGAGAAAAGCAGTCAGGGAAGGAGAAGTTCTACAGGTGTTTGCTAAGTGGGCGCCAGGGGCAACACCCTCTACGACGAAGTTGCTTTGTCACCACACTATGACGGAGTTGCTTTGTCGGCTTTCGGGAAAAGCTGCCGTGCAAATCGACGGTGCACGTCGACGAGCTAAACAGTGCGACCCACGAGCTTATCGATCCCGCAGGATATCTGGGCCGCGAAATTTTGTGTCAATACGTAAGAAAAATGCGGCGACTACATGTTACTACTTGCGGACAGTACTCCCATTATAGGTCCCGACTTGGCTTGGCCATATAACTTACCAAACTCTGCTGCTGTTTTGATCGGGGTTTGCTTATTGAGGTGCTTAAATTTAAAATTGGCCGTGATCATTGCACTATATGCCTACATGGCACAGTGTCTCCTACTGAAGCTTGTGCTCTCCCGGCGCCTAGATTTTGTGGCGCAATGCCTCCACCTTTACATTTCGCCTTGAATCTCTCGCCATAGCAAATATCCCAGGCGTGTGGTGCTAGATTTTTCAATTCGAACTGTGTGCACGGAATCAATTATGAGGTTGATCTCGTCAATGAAGTTGGTGGCATAAAATGTTCGCCAAGGTTCGGAGTGTTGTATCTCTCACCAATCCCACAACAATACGTGAAATCCTGGGCAGGTGGACATAGCTTGCACCGACGTCACAGTGGCCGCCATCTTGGCGAACCAACTCGTTGAGACGCAGGGTGAACTCTTGCTCGAACGCGCGGAGCAAGAAACGGTGACATCAGATTAGTTCCGGTGCCCCCTCCAATCCTTTGTGTTCCCCCTTGGCGCAGCTGGCGAACAGAAGAAAGCGGGGAGAGCACAAAAGGAGGCGCCGGGAGGGAACGACTGGCTGTCCTCCGCTGAAATGACACTCTAATGAGATAAAAAGGTCACGGTAGCCGCCATGTTGGTGAACCAGCGCAGAGAACCTGTCTGTGACGTCACGTGCAAGCCAATATATGAACTAACTAGATTGCGGGATTCATTACAGGATACTGTGCCAAAGATGTGTACTGCTGAATACAGTGCCTGCAGACTTGCTGTATAAAACGGAGCTGCCTGTTCAGATATTCACAAATTTTATTTACAGTATTTACAAATATATACATTGAAAAATGTAAGTTAATACATTCAGTAGCTACACCTCATGTATAGCGACGTACAGAAGCTGTACGTCGCTGTGGTGAGCGCTAGCGTCAGCTCTAGGCAGATAACCATCCTGGGCTAGCCGCATGCCATAGGACTGCAGCAGCAGCGCGAGAGGCTCTAGAGCCAATCCTCGGACATCACGTTGAGGCACATAGAGATAAGCAGTCGGGTTCACTTGCAATACTTCGTCATCAGCAGCAACGAGGGTCACATCCAAGGGGGTGCCATCATCCGAGCAGAGTACTACAAGGTACGTAGGTAAACCACGGCCGTACTGCACCAACGGGCCCTCCAGGAGGACCACCAAACGCCCGTCATTGGTTACGTCGAAATCGAAGAAAAGGCCTGTCAAGTCGACCTGCACAGCTTGTACCGGGGAACTTGAGCTGTTCATGACGTTGTCCATGGACCTGTCCTCGACAGAACACGAACCGGCTGGTCGGTCTACGTATGATGGCACAGCATCGGGAATTTGGACCTCTGGCACCGTGGCTGCATTTGCCTGCATCCGAGGTACGATGTCATTTGGCTCGGTCCTGCGCAGGAAAGAAAATAATGCAATTTTGTACCAATTGTACGGAACAATGAAAGCAAGAAACACGCTTTCGTATAAAAATGGTCTTCATGCATTTTTACTACAGGTAACCTTATTCTATAAAAAAAAATATGCAAGTGAGCAATGCTTGTGCTTGCAAGCAAAGTACAACAAATCTCTCAAGTTACAGGAAAACACACTAACCTCGCGTCGGCCTCTGGGGCAGCGCTCTCGTGGCTCTCCAGCTGACGGTCGTCGGAGGTGGCGTCGCAGCAGGAACGGATACGGGCGATACTGGCGAGCACTATGATGGCCGGACAGAAAGCCCAAACAAGCGACGCAAAGGCGATCGCTAGTCCGGACGCCCCGCTGTCGGACTTGGAAAGCACCAGGATAGCGACCAGAGCCATGAAAAGCTTGATGGGCCGGAAAGAATCTTTACAGATGATCAAGGCGAGGGTCTTCGCGGCAAGCCACAGCTTCATGGCAACCAGGGTCCGCATTGCATGTTTGGACAGGTGCCGAGCACACACGAACGGCGCTGATACGAGTCGTAGCGTGCGCTCGCAGGCGTCGGGCATGGAGACGATCAGACCGCCGACCAGATAAAAGACGAGGGCTGTGGAGGCCTGCATGGTCGATGCTTCGTGAGCTGGAGCACAGCACAGACGTCTTACGAACTGAAGCATCCGGGCTCGCTTTTTAACCCGTCCACTCCTCAGTGATTGGTTGAAATGTGTGAATGACGCGGCAAATAGCTAAAACTCCTGATTGGCCGCTTTGCTGACCCCCTCAGAAGCCACCTCTTTCTTTTGCGTTCTTCCCTCTCGCCATCGCGTTGAGGGTAACCCTTTCCCAGACTGCGCTGAAAAGTTGAGGGAGGGGGGGGTTCAGCAAAACTATGAAAGATAGGGGACTATTGAACTTGTAAGCAGCGCGTTACCTCTACAAATTTAAAAATAAAGACAATGCGCAGCGCGAATGGTACCTCTATACGATGAGAAAGTGACCAGTGTACAAAAAAAAATCTTGGAGGACGCTGACCTCCAAGACGCTGGCCTTCAAGAATAGAACGACATAGCGTAATCTGGCCCCATTTTCATCGCCTTCTCAATCGCTAGCCTTGCTTCTCTTCTCAGTTGACAGCTTGACCATGCAGCCACGAAAAGAGCATCTGAGCGCCTGTAAACTGGCGCTTTCAAACTATCGCCGAATGCTTACTGCAAGTACAATTACGATGTGCCCACTACGACACAATTCTTGCTTTTGTGAGTTGGCGAGGTCCTCCTGCGCGTCCGTCAGGCAACACGCGCACCCGCGCACGTTGCTGAGGTTGTTGTTGATAATAGTAATTAATTATGCCTGTGTGCATTGTAATCGGTGGGCCTTTAAACCAACAACACGTTGCACAATTCACATGTTCTCACGCCTGGGGCGATTGTGACCCTTTTCGCACTACATAACATTTATGTTTTTTTTTTTTTTTGTCAAAGCCATTTCCAGCATGGGCGCGGCTCTGCGGTAGAGCGCCTGCTTTGTTGCGCGGCTCTGTGCTAGTGGCCAGCTGTGTTTGAAGTATTGGCTTTCTGGACGGTCTATGCCATGAATAATAATTTTTGTAAAGTAGGACAGTGCCCACTACGCCATCATTCGTCTTTCTGTAGATAATCGACCTACCCGCTACACATCTGTAAGGTATTATGCGCACTTTGTTGATGCTGCATGTGGCTGATGACGATGAAGAATTATGGCTTACTATCTTAGTTATTTTTTTTACTTCAATGATAGGGAGATAATTATTAATATAATTATCATTAAGAGGCCACAATACGTCTTCTAGGCCAATCCCCCTGAGTGGGTATGTGCCGATATGCATAGGCTACAAACAAACAAAGAGTACTTTGCAGTTGGTGGGAAGCGTTAAACCAGACACTGATTGCGCAATTAGCATTGTGTGATGACCGGTTGTTGTTTTATTGTTCTGTCACGCTATATTACATAGTTTAACGCGATTCCTTGCCCGACATGATGCTTGTATAGGGTCTGTTTGCAAATGAGTTTCAAGCGCCGGCGTGGCTCTGTGGTAGAATACTCGACTACCACGCAGAGGGCCCGAGTTGAAATCCTATCCGATTATGGGTTGTTGTTTTTTGTCATTTTTATCGGTTACTTTCTGACGTTTATCGGTTGCGACGGAGACGGCGCCCCAGCTCAACGCAGGAACGGGCGCCGAAGAGCTGCGCTCTAAAATAGGATAAAACACACATGCGCATTCATGCTGCCTCGGCAGCATGAATGTGCATAGTGATCCGCATGAAATCGCCACCATCGCTTACAAAAATGATAGAACTGTGGAACATATAACGTGTCTTAACAGCAAGGTACATTGAAAGCCAAAATGTATTCTGCTTAGAGCTGCAATAATAATGCACAGTTTCGTATGTACGTCATTCGATTGACGTGACAGGTGGATTTTTGTTTAAGTATAAAAATGCAGAACACCGTTTGTTTCTCACTTTTTTATGCTGACACTTAACATGTTTATAGAATTTGGTTTCCTTCCAGTCTAACCACGCTTGCTGCAGCACGAGACCTGTATGTTGTTTACTTGGTATATATAAGGCATCTGTGTATTACCGCTGCTTACTTCGTGCGGCTATAATATCCTCTGCTGTTTTATCGGTATGTGCTCTAATACACTTGCCTTTTTCTATTAGTTCGTTATTCTTCATGTATGGCCTCGAGTGCTTCTTGTAAAAGCAAATATGACGCCGTCTTCTCGTCTCTTGAGAAATGTTTCAATTTCACTAATTGGGAAGTGCATCTGTTAATAAATTATAAAATGTATCGGTGCAATCTGATGTTGTAATTGTTTTGATGAGTGAGCGGTTTATTTTTCGTAGAGGAGTTGACATCGCCACGTTCTGTGCCAGCACACTTAACTTCTTTACGAACTGTTCGCCATTTCTCTTTCTCGCAGTTCGATTTTTCGTTGCAATTTTTTGTTACTCTCAATAAAACATCGTCGAACGTCACACGCCTTTCAGCGGTATTTCTCGGTGTTTCCGGTGGAATGGGAAAAGAAACGACCCTAGTTTCCGCTAGTGCATGCGGCGGAATGCTCGTCCGTCATCGTTTGCTTGGAAAACACCTGTCCCTGCCAGTGGGAGCAATAGGCTATTCCGGTAACACTAGTGTCGAAGAGGGGGGGGGGGGGGGTGGAAGGCACAGTGCCTGAATTTTATTTTGGAAAGCTGAGAGAGATAGAAAAGCCATATACAATGGCTGCCCTCCTAAAGTCCCTAGATTTTTCCTTTTACTTAAGTAGCGACAACTGCCTCCTTTCCCGGCCCTCACTCACGCGCAGCTGGCGTTCGACGCCATTTTCTTCCTAACTTGGACGATTTACAAAGCCATGCGCGTCTAAGTACATTAGCCACGCATCTTTCAACGGACAATATGATAACGCGACGTGCCTTTCTCCTCCCGTCAAACCCCTGTCATTAGTGAATGGGGGGTCGCGTTTCACCGGGTGCTGGAAAAGAGTTAGGAAGAACATGGCTACCGAAAACGAGCGTTAGCCAATGAGATTCGTCGACGGCGCTTCAATGGTTGTCGGTACTTAAGAAAGAACAGGGAAATATCTAGGGACTTTATGCCCTCCAAAAGAGAGCATTACAGAAGGTCGTTGAGTGGTAGGAGAGGAGGTTATAGTTAAACGGGAGAAAAAGGATTATGACCTCGTGACAGTACCCAGAAAAGCCAGTTGGTGTCCCGCAGTAAAAAGTAACCAAACCAGTACTTCGCGCACTGCATGGAGGCTGGCGCTCTACCACTCGGAAACTTTTGCGGATGTGAAATAATCTCGTTAAAGCCTTTGCGGTCACGCTTCCTTCGAGAGAGGGGAGGGGTCTTCAAAGTACTGGAACTAATAAGGAAAAAAAAATAGCCCGTGCACTGAAGCTTTTTCGAAGAGCGCGTGATCTCACGCGTCTTTCCTACGTTCCTTTCGCTCATATGGCAGCGTGAAGGCCTTTTGTCATAACCGCTCCTACAAAGGGTGTTGAACAGGGCATTCAGCGACAACAGCTGAAGTCCACATATCTCCGGGGAAAATAGGCGCACGCCTAGTAGGTAAGGGACGCGGTCATGGTATCGGCGTGAGTCATGGCTAAAACTACGCGGGAATACGTGTTTTCTAGGCACATGCCGAGGCACAGACATTCGGACCCCAAGTAACTCGTTAAAAATTTCAAAAAGTGCTTGTTATAAGTTAGTGCCAATTATATTTCATTTTTTTTTCTTTTCAGCTGGAAACTAGAGAAACACCGTAAAAAGCATGCAGCGCGTGAAAATGTTGCATCATGGATAAAAAATGTTCTTTCGTAAATTCACACACAAAGAAGATAAATCGTGACTGATACAGCAGTACATAATCAACAGTACATATTTTCCGTTATTACTTCATGAGTATGGTGCTCAAAGTGTAATGAACTTTTCTAGCCTATATTACTCCTCGCTTTTTCTCGTGGTCATGTGGTTATGGTGCTTGAATGCTAACCGGCAGGTCGTATGATTGAACGCCAGCCGAGGGAACCGCATTTCGATGGAGGCCCGTATTACTATATTTCGGTGCATGTTAAAGAACCCAAGGCGGCTGCAATTTCTTGAGTCCTCCACTGCGGCGTACCTCGTAATCATATCGTGCTTTTGCGACGTTTAACCCCAGCAATTAATATACAACTCTCTTTTCAAGCGAAGCTTGTATTGACTGACCTGTGTAGCTGGTGGTGTTTCAAAAAAACCTTCCTCACCCACAGCGTGACGCGCACACCCGTACACACAAAATAATGAAGTAAAAAAAACTTGGAGGACGCTTGAGTTTCGCCTTGAACGCGGCATATGCAGCGTAATCGGGCCCCGTGCGAACGCCTTCTCAATTGCTCGGCTACCTTCGTCTCGAGGCTCATGCCGCAACCGTGCCGTAAGGAAACGAACGACTGTGCGCGTAAAAGTGGCCGTTTCAAACTATCTTAGAATGCCATTACAAGTACAGTTATAATTCTTCCTTTTTCGAATCAGCGAAAGGCCCACTATACGCGTCGGTAAAGGCCGGACCACATGCAGCGTTTTTGCCAGCCTTTTCTGGCGTGCGTCTCTCCGCGTCGTCACATAAACGCAGCGAGAGAGGGCGGCTACACTGTAAGAAAAAAAAAAGCGTATACGTGACTCGATCTTTTCGTAGAGTTCTGACTTGCCACGTGTACGACTCTCTTTAAAGGGACCGACAGCTGCCCAGAACATGAAATGAGATGACTGCACTGACGAAAAGGTTGTCCGTCGCATTGACTCAAACCAACGCTCTTTATCTCGTGAGAGGTGGATTTATATTTTTATTTCTTCATTGAAAGTCGCGAAAAATGACCTTTGGTGCCTCTGGCAGCAGAATCATAAATGGTCCGATGAAGCCGGTCACGTGACCGTTGATTGGTGTACGCGTTCGATGACTTTTCTGTTAGTACTGAAATATTGTTCATTGCTTTATATTAAAAGATATTACTGTATAAAGTAATGTTGTTGTTTTTTTTATTCTCACGGCAGAAAACACACTTAATTGTGGAACTACATTTTTCAGCGGTAGCACACGCGTAGTTCGGCTCTGTAGCCTTCCCTTCATCGCCAAGAAAAGTTATTCGCAAGTATAGCAACTCAAGTTCAATCGAAACCACAGGAACGTACACATGCAAGTACAAAAATATTAAAAGAATAAAGAATCGCGCTGTTGCGGAAAGAGTACGAACATGAATAAAAAAGCTCAACACGTGTTAAATTTTAGTTGCTATAGTAGCGCGTCATCCTGTCCCCTTCATTTTTTTGTGTAGCGGTTTTGTTTTCGCGCTTTCTTAAACATTGAATTATAGTCCTGGCTGCTCTACAGCCTCTGTACATGCGGGGTCAATTTTTGTTCAACCTCATGGCATAAGAAGTCCTAGGATTCAATGCGCTAAGCCACCTGCCACTATTTATTAGAAATTTTTAATTTTGAGCATGCGATTGCCCCGTTCCAAGTCGAATTTGCAGCCGCGGTACTTGGATTAGCTTTCAATGCGGTAATTATGCATCAGACATAAAGTGAGAATATTAAAAATGAAGAACTTTTTGAGTTGCAGGTGACACTGGCTGGCATAGGAATATTGTAAACATATCTCTACTAATTATGCATAATAGAAGTATTGGCACATGACAGTCGTGTTATAATACCGACAAGGTTTCAAGCATATTTCCAGAAATTTACGTTAGTCCTCAAGTATCTGTGAGTAAATATGTACACCTATATATGAAGTCTACGTAGTCATTTTATGGGCATTGCTGAATGCTTTTACAAGTCTTGGTAAGTGGATCTACAAACAACAACACAGGTCTATTTAGACGTTTGCTCAGGAAACCGAACAGCATCATCATATGTGACATGTTTTGATGCCATATATAGTGCAAACTAATGCAATAAAAAAAAACTAGAGCGTGCCTATCTGCATGGCTGCATATTTCGCAAAAGTAAAGATAGCCTTATTGTTCTAATTTAGTTACCTTCATGTGTAGGCTGACATCAAATTCCTTGAGCATCCCGTTTCTTTGCATTGTTCTTAGATACTGGCACTGTGAAGTGCACTTGTCAGTAGGCATTATGAGGAGGTTTTACACAAAACCTTCATGTTGCTTTACTGCTGTGAATTATATATAGTGCTCGGGCTGTACTGTATATGCTGTTTCACGAGTTCAGTATCGGGTGTAGGTTCTATGCGCGAAGATGGAAATTTATATATGCTTACGCTGACATGAGAACTGCTACTGTTTTAAGTCCAATAAAATAGTGCAAACACTGCTTCTTGTATCCCTTGTCATGCGTGGAAATGGAAAAAAAATGAACTTGCATATGCAAAACAAATTGCTGAAACATGCTGCCCACTGAATATAACGGCTTGTGTTTTATTACCACACAAGCTGAACCAATGATTTACACATAACACATTGTAGAAGAGAAATATGTGACAGGCAGGTAACCAGAAAGTGATCACGGTGTTCTAACGTAGAGTAGGTTATATTTCATGAATCGTCGCATAATTGAACGTGCCTGTTGCATACCCAAATTTTAATATAATGTGCAGGTGTACGAGGGAGTTGCACATATGACCCAGTTTTCCAGTTATATGCATATTTGCTACTGTCCTCGTGATTCTGAGTTATATGTGTGAAATTCTGAATGGCGAACAAGCCAACCTGTCTACTTTGGGGAAATAATATTGTAGTAATTCAAAAGAACCATTATTTATTGAACAACAGCTGTTTCATTGAGAAAGATGGTAATACATATTATTTTTTAAATTCATACTGCATCACCTGTGCCGCCTCCAATACTTCTGGAGTAAGTGTGATTGAGCTTTAACCAATTATGCGCCAATTCTCAAACTTACCCGAAGAAGTGAGAAATGCATAAGCGTCGCCTCGATATCACTCCACAAGAAAGCATTGAACTATGTCAACAGGGCTCGTGCCGATAACGTTTAGCGGCTAGGCTTCATCTCTTGCTGATTTATCACCTGTCTTTCTTTCTTTTTTTGTTTTGTTGTTTCCATGCTGCTGTCTTCTTCGGTGCCGCGTATATATGCGGGTTTCTCAAGAAAATAAACTAGTTGTAAGTCAGCGCCTCGTGTGTACTTCTTGTCGTCCTCGTCTCGGAAGTTGCGCTGTGGTTCACTATGCGTCAACAGCTCGCCGAAATTATCACGTTACTAATTGCAGAACTAACACCCAGGCACGTACCCAAGGGAGAGGCGGGGCATCTCCCGAAATTAATGCTTCAAATATACGAATGGATAGATTCCTCCCATCCGTGGTTACCGGCATCGCAAACTTCTGCCCCGAGCTGTTTTTTTTTTTTGTGTGTCCATTTCCTTTTTCTTTTCTGCTCCCTCGCTTTCGTTCTTGGATCCAGTCTACTGGCAGCCTTTCGATAGAGCACAAGCAAGCAAGCGTGACCCGTCCGAACTACCGGAGATTCCCCCCCCCCCCCCCCCCCTCTCCGCTTGGGCGGCGGACGGAGGTGCGCAAACTTGATGTGGGAGGCCTACTCCCAAACTCGTACATCCGTGATTTCAACATTGTCGCCCCCCCCCCCCCCCGGCTCTTTCTAACCCCTTGCCTTTCCTCGCTTTCCCTTTCAAGCTGCCGGCCGGTGCTTGACCACGGCCGGTCTGGAGGTGCGAAGGAGCGAGCGCGCGCCTCTAGACCGGCCGTGGCTTGACACAGCCCTCTGTCCAATGCTTCGCCGCCTCAGCTTCCTTATATCTGCCTTCGGTGCCGTTTCGCAGATCCGTACGCCTCTTGTCCGTATGCCCCTTTCCTGGAAAACCACCGTGCCACTCGTATTTTCTTGCTTCCTGAATAAACGTTCAGTTGTCGTTGGATGCCCCCGTACGCATCGTCTCTTTCATTTACATGCCGGTGTTTTTCGACGCTGTTTGCAAAAAAGAAAAAGAAAAAAAGAAACGCAATAAGCGTGGCTCGTTCGGTTTCGTGACAACTGGTTTACCAGGAAAGCTAAACGCGGCGTCGCTATATTGTTAACCCAAACAACTGAACAATAGTGTGGGGCGCACTCATGGTCCGGTACGGCGATAGCGGCGTTTTTTTGCCTGTGTCTATACACCAATTTCACAAGGAGGCTGCCATTTTTAAAGCTCGCCACCGCCGCAGCGCCGTCTAGCGTCTGCGATGTTTCGCCGCCCTTCCGGTGTGTGGGGTTCCGCGTCGGTGTATGCAGCGTATACGCTCAGTTCACAAGGTATTGCTATTCTTCGCGGTACACGGGCAAAACAGAGCAACGCTTCGCGAGTTTAAAGGCGCTGGTAAATAATCGCTTAGCTGTCAGCTTCAAAATGGCTGAAACAGCAAGCAGCGGCGGCCCACGAGACGTTCCCGCAGCAGCGCCGACGATGAGTAGAATGCCAGTGCAGTTCTTAAAATTGGCAATTGCTTTGTATGCTTTGTTATAGCTGACCTCGGTGTGGTTCTTGGAATATGCGCTATAAGAGAGCGTTAATATTTAGGACAACTCGAAGTAATCGAAGAAACGTAAATGGAGACGAGCGAACACGTAGGCCATTGTCCGGCTGCGCGCTAGGTGCGCGCACTAGAGTTTAAGATGACTCTCGGGCTTCCGTGCCGTGATTATGCAAGTTATACGTAACTCTAATCCCTAACAGACCATTTGGTTCCGCTTAGCACGTCGCAATACAATGTTCATGGAACGACAGGAGCACAAACACCGATGCCTGTGTTCATTTGTGTAGCCGTCGTAGTTAAAAGCTTGTGGCCTCTGATCGTTGCACAGGATAAGAAACAGATGTACGACGGGTGAGCTCAAAATTCGACGTAGAAACAACACGATGATAAAATGAAAATAAGCCTGTTGCACGTCTGGAAGCATGACATGGCGTAAGTTCGCATCGGCGCGAGCCGCCGCCGCTAGCGATATGCCAAAAGGGCGCCCGCTTTTGGTAACATTATTGTCAACTAGTTTGTTTTCTGGCGAGTATTTGAGAAGCATTACGACGAGCGCACGTGTCCAGGTAACGACCTGGCTTTAACGAACGTGGGCCGATTATTCACGACACCCAGGTTGTCGCGCGAAAAAGAAAAAAAAAAAGGTGCGGTTGTCATAACGCTACCTTAGTTATCGTCACAATATTGTGAAGTCGAGAAAGAACGTGCTCTCGACGAAACGTTCGAGACGCGTACCTGCGCCAAAGCACACATGTCATGCAGGCCTTTCTGTTATGTAGATTGGAAAGTGCTAATTCGATAACCTCGAAATTGCACGCACAAAGATGGAACATTTTCCAGCCGCAGGCATTGTAAATCATGTGCTGTAGCATAGATATCAGAGAGGTTGATGTTATGAGAAAACAACTGTTGGCCAAACATTTTGTTTATTAATCGTCAGCCTTGACATTGGTTCTCTTTGGTGCAGATGATAAAGTGTACCAGCACCCAAGCACAATCACAAGCTGGTGTGATGACTTGAAAATGTCGCCATAAGTGAAGACACCACATATAATACACTATTTGCGGGAGAAGGCGTGCGACCTGAGAAAAGCCAAGTCATTTAAAAGCATTGTGCACTTCGCATGCCTTGGCTGCCAGTCTTTCAGGCTTCCGTTGCTGTTGCCGCAGCCAAACACAGCGCAGTGTAAGCTTGTCGACTTGTTCTCGTCCGACATTTCGATTTGCGGCAGCACAATTGCTTCAGCGCGTCGAAAAATGGAAACACGCTGACCTCTCCACGGCCGGGCTAGACCGCACGCGCGCGCGTGCAGTCTAGCCCGGCCGTGACCTCTCACGCTCCACGCAGTGCAAAACTCGGGAATCCGCACACACCAGCGGCAGCGGTCGGCCGAGGTGGAGAGAGAGAAAGCGGTGAAAATACACCGGTTCGAGGCTGCGCTCCTCCTCTCCGTGAAAACGGTCTATACGCTCTGTGCATATTCCACATTTCGCTAACGATCAATGACGAGTGCATGAGTGCAGGAACTTATTACTGGGTTGGGCTGATGGCGCCGATGGGGGACAAACTGCCGTGGGGACGTTGGCGGTATCTTTTGCTTGTCACATAACCGCAGCTCGAGGGCAGCCTTCGAGACATTCGCACTCCCTTCTTTCTAGGCGCTGTTTTATGACATACACGAAGGCACCAGCCAGGGCCGGTTCGCCCTGCGTGAGCGAGGTTCGAAATCTTCCCAACTTGAGCTGCGGCAAGGAACGGTTCGGCGGCTAGGAAACGACAAGCTCTCTGCAAATAACAAGCTTCTCTATCATACTGCAAAAAGTTAGCGCTGACGCTCGTCCTATTTCATTCTTTTATTTATTTACACATATTGCATGTCGTCTTTGTGCTGAAATTACCGTAATCGTAATCGCTCGTGAGGCACCAAAATATTTCTATTTAGAAAGGAAGTAGAGAAAATGTCGCCGGAGAAAGGAGAATGATTGCGTGTGATTTGAATGACGCTTCTACAGCTGATAGTCCAGTCACCCCCCGAAGGCACTTCTCAGGTGTGCGTGCGTGAGTGTTTTATTCTTAACCTTCAGTCCTGGGCGCACATTCAGAAACGCAGCTCCCGGCATTCTACGCGGTTGAACGGAACTGGCAGCCTCGCATCGTTACACAACTGCCCAAATAAGAATACGAGTCAGTTTAGGCACATAATTTGGCTGCACAGTAACGAGGGATCCAATAAAACTTTCATTGCTCCTAAAATATTATATCTCTCAACATGATTCTTCCAAAGATAATTCAACAGACGCTACTAAAAAGCTTTATTTTACACTCTCGCTTGTTCTTGGCAATGTCCTTCCTGCATTTATTTCCTGTTCGAGTATATTTGTGAGGGTCCTTGTTGGTTAAGCAAAGGAGACGCGGATCGCACAAGCGTGCATGCAAGATGCACTTTATTGTAGTTATATTTTGCAGGTTTAGGCGTCTTCATGGCAAAATGGCAAATAGTGGGCACTATTGATGTTTATACAGCATAGTAAGTGTACACCCCGCCCGCACTTATTGGTGACCCAACCTTAAGTTGCCCCCCCCCCCCCCTCCCTATAAAAAATATTGGTTACGTACATCACTAAGACCACTGCAATCGTCGTCAACAGTGACGACATGCCGGTCGCGCTCATCGGAGCTTCAGTTTCGCCGGCGAATTTAGTTGAATTTGATTGCTCCGCCATAATTACCAGAGGCCAATTTCTCAAAATTCGAAGGCGGCAATGATCTTTTCGCATTTCAATTCTCCCATTAGACCCGACCACCTGTCACCGCTAATTAAAAAAGTTATTTATTTTGTTTAATTAATGTCGCAGTTGCTGTGTCTGGTCATCTTAAGATGCTTCCCGCCACATAAAAAATAAGTATGAAGGCAGCGAGCAAATATTCTGTTGCCCTTATTTTTGATGATTTTCGGGCACATTTCTTGAAACACACTGTAGAGCCGGCATAAAGAGGGCAGCATGTGAGAGCATAGCACATTCGGGATTTTATTGAAGAGCTGGCTGAGGTAATACAGATGCGCAGACAGAAGGCGTGACTGCTGCGAATGGAACCCGCAGCTTGTCTCCGCAAGAGGGCACTTGAGCATGGCTACAGCGCTCCGGGCGGGCCATGGCTAAATCAGTGCGTCCCATCATCTCCGAGGTGCCATTCTCCGACGCGAATGTGCTTGGTAGCTGATGATTCACGGTACCGGAAGCCTTGAGCCTCGATGGCAGGTTAGAACGGCAAATACAGCGAGCAGCCGCTGTTACTGGTCCTGCGCAGTAAATGAAAAAATCACAGCATATCAACGGGGTGAATGATGATGAGTGGGGCGAAGCTCCGGGGGGAATCATCGGGAAACCGTGAAACTCTTCCGTGATATTCGCCCAGTACATCATATAAAGAGTGTGAAACACCGTGTATATATTAAACATCACACTTTTATTGTACTGTTGGTTTACGTGGTCTCTTCATTATCACCGCTTTGTGATCGGTGAAATGCAAGGAAAGTGTTCGCTCCCGAGCGAAAGAGACAGCGCGCCAAGAGCGACCGCGTTCCCCGCTCACTCCGCGAGAATTAACGGCAAGGCTAGAGGGAAGACACGACGCGCGTAGCGTTCCTCTTCGCGTTCCACGACGCGAGGTCGGTAGCATGCCCAACGAAAGCGAACGGAACGCGATCGTGCAAATGCTCCGGCTTCGCATCGCCTCATGGTCCTATTGAGCGTCCCAAAGCCAAACATCTTGCTCAAGGTTTGCTTTGCGTTTTTCGTCGAAATAATTTCTTTATCGTGTGTTTTAAGACGAAAAGTTGAAAGCTCACTAGAGTATATCGCCCGCAAAGTATGTCTTTTAGTTTGATTTACCTCTCGTACGGCAGGGTCCTCGCCTGTTGCCGATCGGGCGAGGTGGCTACATACTACTACAGAGGAGGGAACGACCCACACCCTAAGGAGCTTCGCCCCTAAAACGTTACCCAGCACCAACAGTAATAAGCCAGAACGGCAATGATTACAGTTGAGGGTGCTTTTCGCAGAGACCTAGAAATATCATGCGGAATTACTTGGTATAAAAAAATCAAGTTGAAAGACGCAAGCTTCAAAAGACGCTTTAAGCGCGTTGCTGTCAAGTAAACAAAAATAAGTGCCACAAATCGTACAAACAAAAAGGCACCAACCCTGCTTTCCACATTCGGAGGAGTCGGGGAAGACCTTGAGGAGCCGACTTGCTGAGGGGTCTCTGGAGCAGCGTCTCGGTTGCGTTGCTGGAGTTCAGCTATGACGATTTGGATGGCGTCGTCGCGAATGAAGATGAGTAGCACCGCCATAAGCAGACTGAGACACGCTACAGCTGCCAGTGCCGCCTTGAGTTCCCAGTTGTTGGGCATGGCTACGGCGTGAACTGCGGCCACAAGGCAGAAGATGAGAGCCGTGGAGACCTTCATCGCTGATAGCTGCAATAGTTTCTGCACACAACAGGCGAGTGATGCACTAGCGACTCGGGCCTCACTTTTAAACCTCTCCACTGCTCACTTATTGGCTTAGAGCTGTGAATGACGTGGCAGACAGTTCAGCCCCTCATTCGCGGCTTTGCTAACAGACTGACAAGTCACCTCCTTTCCACATTTACTCCTGCCCACCGTCGTCTTTGCATTGGTTTGCGGATACCCTTTCCCAGACTGTGTCAAGTGAGTGGGGGAGGGGCACCACGGGTGCCATGGTGAGTCAATCTTCACGTGGCGAGGAGAAAAGTACACCGCAATACAATACGTTGGCATTTGGTGGCGGAGGGGTTGAGAGAGGGGCTTTTAGGAAAGGAAGAACGGTAACCAAAACTCGTCCCGGCCTGTACAAAAGCCCTCTTCAAGGAGAGAGAAGCAAGGGGGCTTACCTTCACGCTAGCGACGATTTGGTGTTTCTTTTTTTTTTCTTTCGCTGTTGTGCCTACTGTATGTTGTCAGCCATAAGCCGCACGTGGCGCCGTATTTACGAATCGAAGAGTCTCCTCTAAAGTCCCTGGATTTTTCCCTGTTCTAGGGACTTTAGTCTCGTCATAGCTGGTGTCAAGCAAAACATTAAAATTAAAAATGGCTGGACAGAAAATCTCCAACAAAAACAACCGCGTGTAAGGGCGCTTTGTGTAAGAGCGCTTTGAATAGAGCTGGTTGGGACACACTCGTTCTGAACGAAAAAACAGCGCTAGAACAGGACGAAGACGAGAGGACACAAACATGGCGCTGACTAACAACCATATTTTATTGCGTTTGCACGTCAATATATACAGGGTAAAACACAATCAGTATACACATCGGGGAACACGATATCGTTGTTTGTGTACTCTCGCCTCCGTCCGGTTCTAGCGCTGTTTCTTCGTCCATAATCTCTGTGCAGGAGTTTGTATAGGTTCTCAAAGCGACAAAAAATATCAATTTTATCCTCGGTTCGGGAGCATGCAGGCGTGCAAAGTAACTTCTGTTGTAGGCGTAAAAAGTTGTAGTAAAAAATGTAACTAAATAGGTTACTCGTTGCACTATAAAAAAAGGAACGCGTTATCGCCCTACGTTACCTACAAAAAAAATGTGACGCGTTACCGTTACCGAAAAAAAGTAGCGGACGTTAACTCTGCAGTTAATCCGCAATCATAAATTTTAATCAATGTGTCTTTGTTTCAGGAACCCGCAATAGGAAATTTTTAAATCTGAAATTTACGTTTCACATAAAATTTCTAACCCAAACAACAATTATACCCAAAATGCTGATTTAACGAGAATTATTTGCACAAATGTATCCGGTCTTAGAAATTTTATAGTGGCTTAAATTGGTCTGTAGAGTTACGTGTGATGGCTTCTGACTCTGGCACATGGTGAAACCATTTTTCTCAACGTGACATTATACACAATTTGAAATTACCTTACTAACGCTATCTGCAAAGAAAGCATCACTGAACTCAAGAAATTTCCAGTAATTCTGACGGCGTGCTTCTACTAGCCAAATAAATGCGCAAATTTTGTAGTAGTAAAGGAATGCTTTAATGGCCTAGTCAGGGGAAAAAATATCTCTGAACAAACATTTTTCGTTCGCTTTAACCTCTATTCAAGATCAGCCTCATTCGCTTAGGAGCTCAACAACCAGAAACTTAGGTGCAGTTACAGATAGAAAGAAGCAATATTTATTTTCAAAACAAAGTCGATAAGCCTTATCAGTTAACTAAGCTTGCCAACGTTGTAGCAACTTCATAATAAAATGTCGCATATTTCGACATTTTTCGAAAATAGTTTCCTTCGCTCTGCAAGTTTCAAACAATGTTACTTTACTCTTTCTTGCGCATACATTTCGTACACAAAATGTCTTCTTTGTAACTGTAATATTTGTGTTTTACATCATTGTGAACATTCGAGAGGGACAGGTAATAAAATTGGTGCCGCCATTTTGAATATGTTCGATATTTTTTTCCTCGTAAATTATGCCGTCACTAATAAAACTAGGTTCCTTTCGAGCTACTGGGTGGTATTTGCATAAAATATGAAAAAACTCAATCAGATCTAAAATATCCATCTTCGGATCCGTGCCGTGTAGCTACCTGTAACCGTGGTTAGCCGTAACCGTAGTTAGCCTAACCGCGGTTAAGGCTGTTCGCGTGACAGCGGTATTAATGGGTTTGGTTGAAACAGAGGGACGCCAACCATGGTAGTGAGTAAAAATCTTTTTTTTTTTCGTTACAAGAAAAGGTAAGACGTTTCGCGTCCCACTCACATTCTTTTTCAGGGTTTTCTTCCTGCCATGAGGTCACGCCTATTCTCCATGATGTGCAGAATTCGTTGAGGCAGACTCGATCGGCCGCGCACCTGTGGACCGGTTGACTCTACCGGCTGTCTCCTGGATGGGCCAGGATTCCACAAAAAGCCGCTCATAGAAACTGGCCTAAGTCGACGACACGGGACTTGTTAAATTCGCTGCGGTGGTCGTTCACCACGCTGTGCTCAGCGAATGTACTCCTTTGTCACTCGGGCTTGCCGAAGTCGTTATGTTGTGGCAGTCCTCTCGGGTAAGTTCCTTGTTTCCCCCACGTACGAAGCGTCACTATCAACACGTGGTATGGAGGAAACCAGCCCTTGAGCTTTCTCTTCGGGTGGCCTGTCTTTTGGGCACGAAAAGGCGCAGGTGCCAGCAATCCACCTCCACGAAAAGTGGAGGCGGATTTTCGTGGAAGTGTGATCCACTTCCACGAAAAGCATGTCCGTGCAGTTTCTCATGGCGGATTCCGCGGCTTTTTTGGTTGAAACAGAGGAACGCCAACCAAGGTAGTGAGCAAAAATCTTTTAAAAACCTATGGGACTCCTATCTACTAAACTTCGGCATTAATATCAGCCTATCGTCGACTCACGTTGATACTCACTTCTAGTCACACATAGTTCAAGGCACTGGCGTTCATATGCGAGCTCAGTATTTATTGATCAGAGGCGTGAGTTACGGACGGCGAAAACTACGGGAAGTACTTGATAAACATATATCGTGTGAGTCATCTCTTACAATAAAAAAAATTCGGCAGATCCCTCGCGTTGTGGGAATCGGTTTCATGCGAAGCAGTCAGCGAGTACTTCTATGCTGTACTTTATGACTTTGAGCCAGGCGTTTGGCGGTGCAACGAGGTGTTTTTGTAATTGTAGTAGCCATGTACGCATCTAGTGCTTACCAGGCAGGTCGACGACACTGGCGTTTTAAGGGTAACTTATGGTGCGACGTAACGTCAGCCCTCACGTTAGAGTACACACGTCAGTATTATCGAAACTAAGTGCACTTTGTGGTGGAATCATGTGAATATCACACGTAACTTTCGTTAATGCATTCCACCGGGGTCGAGCAATGCTTCAATATACGTAACTTGGCGAATCATAGGAATACAAATGTAATGTTTATTAGACAGCTATAAAAGCGGCGCCAACACTGGAACCACAGACGCTAATCTGATATGACGCCGGTATCGTAGGAGTGCATATGTACTGTTTATTGCTTTCTTGTAAAATTATATAGCAAGCACCACAAACACAATTGACGTTGCACCCACATTACGCTTGGATAGTCTGTTTTTGCAAACCAGTTTATAGACCTAGCGTGTCTCTGTGGTATGTGATGCCTGATTGTCACGCGGAATGCTAGGGTTCGATTCCTGCTGGGATCATTCTTCGGGTCAATACTGCCGATGTCGGTTTTTCTTAACGCTCTCTCATTCAAATAACCAATGTATGTTCTCGCCGTTCCTCGGTAGATATAAACTGTCAGCCACCTGTGGCGCATACCTCTACACAGCGGCCCGTGGTAAACGGGTATGTGCCACACGTGTCTGGAGGAAAGGGTTTGACGACGTGCGCGACAGGTTTTTCACGTTATTCGTGTCATGACCCGACAGTCATATGCGTCAAATACTCTTACGCTCCCATGCTAATTTTGGTCTACACCAAGTTAAGGAGACGATCATGAGAGCACCCAAACGTAGGTAGGTAGGTAGGTAGGTAGTTATGTAGGTAGGTAGGTAGGTAGGTAGGTAGGTAGGTAGGTAGGTAGGTAGGTAGGCAGGTAGGCAGGTAGGTAGGTAGGTAGGTAGGTAGGTAGGTAGGTAGGTAGGTAGGTAGGTAGGTAGGTAGGTAGGTAGGTAGGTAGGTAGGTAGGTAGGTAGGTAGGTAAGGTAGGTAGGTAGGTAGGTAGGTAGGTAGGTAGGTAGGTAGGTAGGTAGGTAGGTAGGTAGGTAGGTAGGTAGGTAGGTAGGTAGGTAGGTAGGTAGGTAGGTAGGTAGGTAGGTAGGTAGGTAGGTAGGTAGGTAGGTAGGTAGGTAGGTAGGTAGGTAGGTAGGTAGGTAGGTAGGTAGGTAGGTAGGTAGGTAGGTAGGTAGGTAGGTAGGTAGGTAGGTAGGTAGGTAGGTAGGTAGGTAGGTAGGTAGGTAGGTAGGTAGGTAGGTAGGTAGGTAGGTAGGTAGGTAGGTAGGTAGGTAGGTAGGTAGGTAGGTAGGTAGGTAGGTAGGTAGGTAGGTAGGTAGATAGATAGATAGATAGATAGATAGATAGATAGATAGATAGATAGATAGAAACGCTCAGTGCCAAAGGTTCGCTAAGAAATGCTTCGCATTTAAAAATTCCTTACTGAATAGCAACCACTAATAGGTAGCATTTGAAAGTACGAAATGAAAAGGTGCCAAGTAGAGCAGTGAATATGCGAGATGTTGGCGTTAAAAAGCAGTGACACCATGGTAAAAAAAGCTAATCATACGCTTACGGACTGATGAGTCGCCTCACTCAGATCGAGCCGTGAGTCTGAGTGAGTCCGATTGAGTAATATATTGGTGAGTCTGAGCCCGATTACGGACTGATGAGCCGCCTAACTCAGATCAAGCCGTGAGTCTGAGTGAGTCCGATTGAGTAATATATTGGTGAGACTGAGCCCGATTGAGTCCGGTCGAGAGAAAATTTAGTGAGTGTGAGTCCGAGTGAGTCCTGTTGAGGAAACGCTTGGTGAGTATGAGTCCGAGTGAGCCCAAAGGGCAAAATAAATTTCATGAGTGAGTCTGAGTGAGCTTCACATTTTTTGCCGACCTATGCTTGGAGGGCATGCACTGCTCAGCTTTAGCGAAGCATATATGAGGCGATTATTTCAGCTATAAAACGAGTCCTCCTAGCACCACAGCGAAGCGCACAAGTCGTAACACAGATGCGAATTGCGTCCTTTTGGGAGCATTGAAAAATAAAATGTGTAGGGGCTCCTTCTCGGCGAAACCCAACCTATCTGTATAGGCCCAAGATCGACACCCGAAAACTAGCTCAGCTTTTCGAAGGTGTCTAAGGTGGCCGATGTCGGCGATACTGATACGGTAAATGAGCTGCGTCGCGCGCTCTGGTCATCTAAGGGGGCCTAGAAAATAAGACATCACGTGATCTACACGAGGAAAAAGATTATTTGCTAAATTTAGTTTTGCTAGAGGTTGTTAGTTCATATAGCGCAAATTGTGCACGTGTCGTCTAACTATTTCGCGCAGTCCAAGCTTTATTCCTGCTGCCTCTCGGCTAGGCCAGTCGCCGTGCACTGCAACAAGCAAATGGCAGTCACATCAATGATTTTCGAGGATACAATGATCATTCGCAAAGCAAATGTATTACCTTTACGCGAGTGTAATTATTACGCTCGCAAATACATCTTCCATCGAGAAGACGACGTGCTGAAAATCATTTTGTTTCCAAACTTCAGTAGGCGTCGCGACGCGTGACCTTTCTTTTGCTGCGCGCGCCTGGGAACGCTACAGCTCACGTAGCCTGCCGGACTTTTCGCTGCAGTCGGGGAAATATGGCTCGCTAATTGACGGCTTGCAAAATAGTTAATGCGCATATGCGAACAAGTTTGTTTTCCACATGAAAGCCTCAGCCACAGACTAGCAGGCGAATAATTTTTTTTCCCATTCGCCACTCATCCCTGCCTTTCCTTTCTTTCGTTTTCCCCTTTCTATCGGTGGAAGAGGAAACATAAATCAAGCGTGACATTCCTGAAGTACGTATTGAGAAGCCTTGGTGATGATCCTCCACGTTCGCTGGAATGTGGATAGGTGAACAGGCTTAGAACGAGAAAAGCAGTCAGGGAAAGTTTTACAGGTGTTTGCAAAGTGGTCGCCAGGGGCAACACCCTCTACGACGAAGTTGCTTTGTCACCACACTACGACGGAGTCGCTTTGTCGGCGCTTTCGGGAAAAGCTGCCGTGGAAATGTTCCAGTTGTAGGTGGAAATCGAATCCACGTCGACGAGCTCCTTCCCGTGGCAGGGTGGAAGACCTCCTCTCCTAATACCCTAGCTACTCTCCTTCTCACTATCTCTCTCTCTCTCTCTATCCCTTTTATGCCCACTCCCCCTCCCCGCAAGACGCTTAGCCGTAAGCGTCTTCTCTTTCCTCCTTTCTTCTAGGTCTAATAAATAGCCACTTATATATAAACAGTGCGACCCACGAGCGTATCCTGCCAAATTTCCGCTTGTAGCCTAATTTAGCAATTTTGTAGTAGAACAAGCGCGGTTGAACGGGATTGGTTACTTTCACGACACGCACACTAGCGGCGCCGTTTTTTCCTCGTCCTAATGCTGACGACGCATAAATGAAGGCAAGCCTGCAGAAAAGACATTCGAACAATCTACATCTGATTGACGTGGAGGTCTACAGCTTAATTGTGTTTAAATAAATAAATATGCAGCAAGTACAAAACAGTGCTCTTGTCATTCCTTTAGGTGTGCTTCGTCTTGTATTTGTGCTGTTTTTGCGGTGGATTCATGCCAACTAGCCCACCTAACCACGTTTGACTGCAAAAAAAGAAAAAAAAAACACACAGCCCAGGCACGTGTGCTCAGTTCGCTCGAATCGCACGTGCACTGTCCCTTCGTCTGACTTCTTTTGTCTGTCGCCGCACACCTCTCGCTTTTTCGTGGTTGCCCGAGAGGGTCCTCAGCCCAACACCAGCCACAACCACGGCCGGTCTGGAGGCGCGCGCTCGCTCCTTCCTTTACGGCCTGCGCACGGGGGGCTGTTGCTACCTATGGCCGCAATTTCGTGGGGGCGCTCCGAGCCAACTGCTCCCTAACTCACTCCCGGCCGTTGCGGAGGCTAGCGCGCACAGGGAGTGCTCGGCTTCCGACTTACCGTGGCGCTTTCTGAAGTTACTCTATATGGTATTCATGGTACCAATGCCATAGAAACATGGTAGCAAGTATATATGATGACTGGTAAATTCCGCTTTACAGAAGTGGTGGCGCAGGCCGCTCATAAGCCCGCTTCTGTTGCTCGGCAAAGCATCGACGCGGTTATAGCACAGCCTTGTTTTTTTTTTTTTGTTTCTGTAACTTCGAGAATAAGTAAGAGGATGAGCATTGCATGTGGTTGAGGAAACGGTTTATTCATGGTTTAGGAAATGTTTATTTCAAATGTATGTGCCGGCCGTCGCTCTCCATGAAAATAACAAAATTGCACATTTTTTGTTGGAGGCACCTTAATTCGTGCTTTAATATTGAATTAAATACTTAAAAAAGGTGAAAGTCACTGCATAATGGGGACGGCCACGCTGCAGACGAAGAGGAAACATAAAAAACTTTCAGACATTCGTTTCAATGAGAAATGGAATGTTTTCCTTGGTACTACAACAATATGCGCATGGAGAACTGAAAAAAATCACTGCTGGTAAAACACTGTAGTGACGATCACAGTTTAAAGGAGTCAAGTCTGTCACAGCCTGATATGCTTCCGCGAGGGCTTGTGAATAAAACCGGAAGGCCTGTCATTCTGATCTGTTAACTTTTTTGTGTAGTTAATAAGAAGAATCCGGAGAAACTTCTCAGAAATAATATGAGCCAGCACTCTCGCGTGACTCTTGTCCACACCTTCCGGCCCAGTCCAGAAGTGGCGAATCTTCAAGGTATGGCTCAACAGTCAATTGCAGAGTCTCGAGGATTTTCGTTCGAGGAAGATATTTGACTGATTTCTCGAAGAACGTCACAATTGTGTCCAGCATTGATAGTAACTCCGGCTTTGGGTAGTGTAGATCATACACTCTAAGCCGCAAAGGACGAAAAAGGGTCTGTGGTTCGTCCTTTTGGGGGGTAACTGCACTGCCACAACCATTACTCCCTAAAGGATGAACGATTCGTCCTTTAGGGAGTAACTGCCAGGGGACGAACTGTTAGTCCTCAGTTGTTTTGAGGGACGAAATGTCGGGGTGTAAAAGTTACCCCTTTAGGGAGTAACTGATTTATTGCATGGTAGCTGCGTAGGGAAGAACTGTTACCCCTGATGGGACTAACAGTTGCTCCTTCTGGATGAAAAAAAATCAATTTATTACAGTTTCTGGTTGAATTACCGAGAATTTGGAGGTTGATACACGCATTTGACGACATATACAATTAATATAGAGAAATAAATTCAGAAGTAAACTATAGAAAATTCACAACAAACACACAGGATTCGAACTCGTGACCATTGAATCAGCAGTCGCGTACGCTAACCACTATACCACACGCCAGTACGCAGCAGAGTGAATATTACCGGGGCTATATATGTACAGGCACCGTCTGGAAGCTGCGCGTTCTGCCATGTTAGTCACAGTAGCAAGATTCCTTATATTAGACTTCAGCCTTCAGTGTTTCGCAAGCAACCATTCGGTGATCACGTTCATGAAAATGCAAAATGCGTTGGATTGGTTTTTCTGCGCGCGTGTTTCGAGCGAATTTGGGCGCTTGATGAATGTATGTATATATAAACGGTCTCATGTATGCTCCCGTCGACGTGCCAAGCTTGCTCGCTTCTCACTGTACAGAACACGGTTGGTTATATCGTTCAGTGAAAATGTCTGTTTAATGACAAAAAAACGAAAACGTCTAAAGAAACAACCAAGTTTATTCAACGACTCGTGTCAATTCTGCAGCATCGTGTGTACACATAAATTGAACAACTTTGTTGAATACAGAAGATAGGATGGCTTCCCTGCATTATAGGAGAGACAATGAAAAGTGCAATGTTTTATCCAAATGGATGCTGTCCAGCCGACGTCAGGAAGTGCAACAGCACCATCGACAGCTGCTGAGAGCGTGTTCATAGCTGCAAGATGTTGAAGACGTTTCTCAGGAGGCGCAACGCTCTCATTCATCGATTTCCTGAAAAAGTAATTGCAGAAGCTTTAATATTTCCGGCAGAACTGTTCGTGCACTTGCAGTCACGTCACAAGGCGTCTGTTAGAAATGCTGCATGCGTAAAAATTAGACGAAAACTGCTCATTCACAGAACCTGTCATACAGTGCAATGGAACAGTTCAAAATGTGTTATGAAGTTCGAAAAACCCGTCCTCGAGTTTAACGTTTCACGCTTTCACAGCGACACGCTAGTGGGCCCGCTCATTTATCAATGAAGCTTGCTCTTCATTTGAGAGATAGAAAAATAAATGATTCCTAGCATCGCTACAAACGAGCGAAATCGCCGATGCCGTCGCCGACTGCCCGTGTTAGCGGTGCTAAGCCTTTAGCTAGACATACTATTTTAACAGCCAATCTTCCCAAATGACTTGTTTACATTGCTATAGAAGATATTGTGCGGAGTTTACGTGAATTTTCTTTTAAAAAATCACGAATATTTCTGATAAACAACGCTTATTTGGGCAGCACTGAAAACAAAGCTATTTTTGAACAGCTGTACTTGCTACAGCTAATGTTGAGCCTTCACCGAGGTTACCATGTTTCGATGGCCCAGCCATCATGCTTGTAATTCTATAGCAGGCGGGGCAGCAATCGCGACGCTGTATCGCGCGAGCTCATTAATCATGCGTGTTTTGTTCGCGCAGAACGTGAATGTTAAACAAGCGGTGATCGCTACATATCAACTGCACACAGGAAAAATCACGCGGAGTGATGGCAGCCTTGTTTACACTCACCTCTCAGGCGATGTCCCAGTCGGCGCGTAGCATTTCGATAGGGTAGCACTTCATTCCAGTAGCAGATCACGTTTACCACAACGCGATGATAATTCAGTGCACCACAAGTGAGAGCAAGATTCAGTGTACCACAAGTGACAGCAATCGCAACCACGAAACGAGAACACATCCACAACACACCGCAAAACCGCCGAGTCCTAGCTTGCCGTGCATACGACGCGTGAACACCACGCCGCGCATTGATACAGCTTGGGCGCGAGCACAATTTTTTTTGGTGTGTGTGAAAGCTTTTTCACATTTGTTTATTATTATGCCATATGAACGATATTACTTTACTTCTGGCGCAGTTGCCGTAGTTGACAAGACCGTTTACACTTAAATAAACTGTTAACAGTTCATTTCTTTAGCGGACTCTTTGAATACGCGCATGCTGACCATTCTTTCGAGGCCGCCACTGCGCCGGAAAGTTCCATGGGAGTAAACGTTGCTCCCTGTGGTCTAACAGTTCCTCCCTCACTTTGCACACGGCACCCTCGTCTTGCAGTTAATCCCTCCGGGGAGTAACTACCTGTTGCGGGGACGAAATGCAGCACTTACTCCCATTTCGCACCTTTGCGGCTTAGAGTGTAGGCTTCTTGCTGACGGAGAAGATGATACAAAGGACTGCTCGTTTTGTTTGTCGTCACTAGCATGGCGCATGTTTCGCAACCGACATCAGTGATGAGTTTGGCAATGTAACCACCTACATACACCAAGCCTGAATAGGCAACAAAGTTCGGTGGTTTGCGAGAAGGTTCTCGCAGAGCTTCAAGTTCCTCAATAACATCTTCCGGAATAGACACCGCCGCTTCTTCAATGTTTTCGTCGCGAATGCTCATGTCTTTTGAAGGTAGCGCCTTTTCCTTGACAATGTGGGTCAAAGCAGCTGTGACGGCTCTTGCGTCTAGCGCGTCATTGCCCCCGCACATTGCCCTCAATTTTACAAACAATGCTTCTACAGGATCACTGTTAAATTTCTTCGTGAGCACATAGTTTACTCCTTTTCTCAGAAGAAATCGGACTGTCTCCACTGTGGACTTTGTGGTGAAAAGTAGGGCAGTGTACGTCTCGTCTGTAAAGTTTCCAGCGCCAGTGGCGACAGAAGAATCCTGGATGCGCTTAATGTAGCCTGAAAATTCATTTTCCAGCCACAGCAATCGGCGGTCGTCCTGCTTTGAGATGGGAAGTTTGCAGTCCTTTCCACTGTACGTAGTGTTGTGAATGTCGAACCATCTCTTTATGGCTTTCATGAAGTTGATTGTGGATGCTGCATCCTTGAATAGAACAATAGAGGAGTTGCCCCTAAAGTTTCGCAGATGTTCCAGTGCGCCAATGACTTGGAGCGAGAATACTTGCACTGCACGCATTACATTAATCTTTTCCAGGTTAGATGGGTAATCCCCTCTGTGACGTTGTAAATATGCGTGGCCCACCAAAAATGCACTGCTGTGGCAGCTGGGGTTCTCTAACGTGCACCTAAATCTAAGCACACGGGCCTCAGGCATTTTCGCCTCCATCGAATATAAGGTGGTCGGGTCTTAAAAAATAATGTTGTTGCTAGTAGCGCTGCGTGTGCGTCTTCTATTGCCGAGTGCCGAGAAAGGCAGACTGTCCCCACACACACCTGTACTTCCTTCACCGCTTGCTACAACCGAAAGGAGTAATTAGCACGAGAAATTGGCCGGGCACAGCTGGTTTACAACACGAAGCGCATGCGGCGAAACGCGCTTTGGGCGGTTGGCTCGCGACGCCCTCACGCGGAGCGCGCCGTCGTGACTGTATAGAAAAAGTTCCATTGTACTCCCGGCGGCTGCTCAGGCCGTAAGGGAAGGAGCGAGCGCGCGCCTCTAGACCGGCCGTGCCACAACAAACACACACACAAACGGGACGTCCCGAGAATTCGGCCTTTCTTTTCGCCTGAAAGGGCCCCTAAGCCACCCAGCGGTCGAAATTTAGTTGAGGTGAGGAAGTTCACGGCCGGTCTAGAGGCGCGCGCTCGCTCCTTCCCTTACGGCCTGAGCAACCGCCGGGAGTACAATGGAACTTTTTCTATACAGTCACGACGGCGCGCTCCGCGTGAGGGCGTCGCGAGCCAACCGCCCAAAGCGCGTTTCGCCGCATGCGCTTCGTGTTTTAAACCAGCGGTGCCCGGCCAATTTCTCGTGCTAATTACTTCTTTCGGTTGTAGCAAGCGGTGAAGGAAGTACAGGTGCGTGTGGGGACATTCTGCCTTTCTCGGCACTCGGCAATAGAAGACGCACACACAGCGCTACTAACAACAA
Organism: Rhipicephalus sanguineus; assembly: GCF_013339695.2. NCBI lineage: Eukaryota > Metazoa > Arthropoda > Arachnida > Ixodida > Ixodidae > Rhipicephalus > Rhipicephalus sanguineus. The sequence continues at coordinate 96,378,447 of NC_051182.1, read as the reverse complement.
CAATATTTTTTTAAGACCCGACCACCTTATATTCGATGGAGGCGAAAATGCCTGAGGCCCGTGTGCTTAGCTTAGATTTAGGTGCACGTTAGAGAACCCCAGCTGCCACAGCAGAGCATGTTTGGTGAGCCACGCATATTTACAACGTCATAGAGGGGAGCCGTCACAGCTGCTTCGACCTACATTGTCACGGAAAAGGCGCTACCTTCAAAAGACATGGGCATTCGCGACGAAAACATTGAAGAAGCGGCGGTGCCTATTCCGGAAGATGTTATTGAGGAACTTGAAGCTCTGCGAGAACCTCCTCGCAAACCACCGAACTCTGTTGCCTATTCAGGCTTGGTGCATGTAGGTGGTTACATTGCCAAACTCATCACTGATGTCGGTTGCGAAACATGCACCATGCTAGTGACGACAAACAAAACGAGCAGTCCTTTGTATCATATTCTCCGTCAGCAAGAAGCCTATGATCTACACTACCCAAAGCCGGAGTTACTCTCAATGCTGGACACAATTGTGACGTTCTTCGAGAAAGCATTCAAATATCTTCCTCGAACGAAAATCCTCGAGACTCTGCAATTGACTGTTGAGCCATACCTTGAAGATTCGCCACTTCTCGACTGTACGGAAGGTGTGGACAAGAGTCACGCGAGAGTGCTGGCTCATATTATTTCTGAGAAGTTTCTCCGGATTCTTCTTATTAACTACACAAAAAATTTAACAGATCAGATTGACAGGCCTTCCGGTTTTATTCACAAGCCCACGGGGAAGCATATCAGGCTGTGACAGACTTGACTCCTTTAAACTGTGATCGTCACTACAGTGTTTTACCAGCAGTGATTTTTTTCAGTTCTCCATGCGCATATTGTTGTAGTACCAAGGAAAACATTCTGTTTCCCATTGACAGGATTCTCTGAAAGTTTTTTTATGTTTCCTCTTCGTCTCCAGCGTGGCCGTCCCCATTATGCAGTGACTTTCACTTTTTTGAAGTATTTGTTTCAATATTAAAGCACGAATTAAGATGCCTCCAACAAAAAATTTGCAATTTTGTTATTTTCAAGTACAGCGACGGCCGGCACATACATTTGAAATAAATATTTCCTAAACCATGATTAAACCGTTTCCTCAACCAAATGCAATGTTCATCCTCTTACTTACTCTCGAAGTTACAGAAACCTAAAAAAAAAAAAAATCAAGGCTGTGTTATAACCGCGTCGATGCTTTGCCGAGCAACAGAGGCGGGCTGAGCGGCCTGCGCCACCACTTCTATAAAGCGGAATTTACCAGAGTCATTATATATACTTGCTACCATGTTTCTATGGCATTGGTACCATGAATACCATATAGAGTAACTTCAGAAAGCGCCACGGTAAGTCGGAAGCCGAGCACTCCCTGCGCGCGCTAGCCTCCGCAACAGCCGGGAGTGAGTTAGGGAGCAGTTGGCTCGGAGCGCCCCCACGAAATTGCGGCCATAGGTAGCAACAGCCCCCCGTGCGCAGGCCGTAAAGGAAGGAGCGAGCGCGCGCCTCTAGACCGGCCGTGGGAAGTTGTGCTCGAGTTTACAACGAACACGTAGCCGTGAGAATTTTTCGAAACGGTGCCGTAGTAGCGGAGTTACACGCGCTTGATGATCGAAACGCGACGATCGCTTCTTTCCCTCTTTCCTACGCTACCCTCTTCCAAAACCGCTTTGCCCTCCTCGCTGCTGAGTTATTAGCTGAGTGCCCCTCCTCATCTTGCGTGGCATACGTCACCGCTGACGCGCTGTTCGAGACAGCGTCTACTTCCGGTTGCCGCGACTCCGGCGACTCCGACGCTCCAGCTCGCCGTCAACTCTGTGTGGTATCTGGGTCCACTGTTCGTTGACTAACCGCTGTTGCTGCCGTGCCGGCCCGTGCCCCTACGAATCGTGCCGGTATGGACCCTGTGTTGCGCGCACGCCTTCAAAGGATCGCCAACGTGATGGACCTGGATGGACCCGTACGGTGACACGCCGTGCCAGACCACCTCGGCTCGAGATGAGGAGCCGAGCTCGAGTTCACGGAGCGCATCAAACCGCAAGGCGTGGATGTGTATTTACGCTAGCGACTTGGCGGTTGCGTTACGGGCCGCAGATGTCGATTCGCAAGCGGCAACACGACCAAGAACAGCAAGGTGCGCGCGAACAGCTGTTTGCAGAGTAACCGGAAGTCGTCGGTTGTCGTTCGGCCAATCGCAAGCATCGAAAGTGATAACGTCATCGAGTTTCACTGGTGATGTCACACATGTCAGTGGCGGGAATGGCGGGTACCGGAAAGGAGAAGCTACTGTTTTTTTGAAATCGTGGCGCGCCCGCGACCTGTAGCGCTGCGGCGTGTGGCATCGTTGCGCGACGGCATTCTGCACGCGATGCGCTTGTTTACTTGAAATGTTTGGGAAAATGTCGGAGGTGGTTTAGGGGCCCTTGAAGACATTCACCCCATCTGTAGAGGGTATTTTCAACGGAATGAAGGGTCACCTTCTTTCTGAGCTGTTGCACGGTAGTACAGAAGCTGAGGTTACAGTTTCGGCATTGCAAGTTTTGGGGGGAGACGCGTATTAAAAACAGTGCAGGTGAGATCGCGGCGTGCAGGAACCTTCACCACTGTACCTTCACTGACAACGTGCATACACTTACTCTCCACGCTATCCCGTCAAAGAGACGCAGAGGGGAGGCTAACGCAGAGGGGAGGTTTGCAGTCAGAATAGACACTTTCCCCTGAGGTAAAATGTTTTTGTATGCCACACTCGGAGAGACGGGGAACTTTCAAATTGAACGCTTCCGTTTTGTCCATCTAGGTGGCGCTAGAGGACGATTTCCGTTGCAAAGTGGTGCTGCTAGAGGACGGACGTGTTTTTCGTGGGCTCCGGAATGACAGCGTCAGATAAGTGTTTTTTTTTTTTTGCATGATTCGAGCTTGTTTGTTTAGTTAAGCCACTAGATTGCAGCTTAATAGAGCTTACAACTTTGTGCTGTTGGTACAAAGTGGTGTGACAGTCGCTTCGGGTGTTTTTTTTATATTTGTTTTTTTGGCCACCACGTGGCTGAAAGGTGCACAGGTGCTTTGAAGTGTAACATACTTGCGGAGTTTTGTGATATCGTTTGGCTTTAATCTAATCTGCCGCGTGAATGCTCTATAGCCATGGTCAAAAAGACCGTAAAGTGTTCAGGATGCGGAATGGGGCGGAAAATAGAGGTTTGTGAGGATGAGACGACAGAGAGAGCTGACGCCAAGTGTAAGCAATGCGAGTTAGAGGCGAAGATGGAAATAATGATGGCCGCCCAGAATGAGCTCAAGGTGAGAATATCCGAGCTGGAGAAAGCGGTAGCGACAGAGCGGGAAAAAACGATGGCTATGGCGGAAAGGCTTAAGTCAGCCGAGGAGGGATTGGCAAAGGTAGCCATGCCAGCAAAGGTAGCCATGCCAGCAAATGTAGCCACGGGGAACAGGGAAGCAGGCGACAGCGGGAAAAATGGGGCATCGACCCCCACAGTGGTAGGCGCGAAGGGGGAAACAGGTTTGGAAAAGACAGGTGCAAGGGACACAGGACCCACCTTCCGCGAAGTAGTCTTGGGAACGGGAGGGGACAAAACAACAGCAGTAGCACGCGCTAGTAACAGGTGCAGTGGCCAGGTGCGGGAGAGTCCACCAGAAATGTCGGATCACGTGATAATCGCCGGGGACTCGAATTTAGCTACATGCGCAGAAGCAGTCAAGGAAAGGGTGAGAGGCGACAAACGAGTTTTAATAGGAAAGTTCCCGGGCCATAGGCTGGGATCAGTGATGAGACAAGCTAACGCAAAACTCGCAGCTAAGTCTAATGGACGTAACCTCGTGATAATCGCGGGAGGTCTAAACGACGTCTTGAGTAACGAATCAGCCGAACTAGCGACCACATTGGCGAAAGGGGTCGATGACATGCGCGCCATTTCCCCTCAGGTGCAGATAGTGGTATGCACAATACCGGAGGTACCGGTGCGTGACGGCAACCTGCAAAGAGCGGTTGTCGACGCAAACAAAGAGATATGGCAGATGAGTAGAGAGAAAGGCATCGAGGTAGTGGAAATAAACAGAGAGGTGCACAGGTGGGGTGGTTTTCGAAGAGACGGAATACACTTCGATAGGAGGCTTGGCCATGAGGTGGGTTGGCGTCTTGCAGGACGCGCAGTAGCTTTTTTGGGGGGCACGCGGGCCCTTCGGTGCCCATGGTAGCTTGTAATGAGGAAAACAACCAGGGGGACTCTTTGACAGGTAGTATAGCGAAAAAACAGAGAAAAGGTAAAAGAAGGGAGAAGGCGCGTGTTGCAATTAGTTACATTAACATGCAGGGTGGCAGAAAAAAGGCAAAATGGTTAGAGATTGAGGGACAGTTAAACAAGGAACAGATAGGTGTTTATGCGGTTACAGAAACACACCTTAGAGACTTGGAAGAGCCACCACATATTGAAAATTATGTTTGGGAAGGATGTAACAGGATCACATCAGAAAGGAGAGGTGGGGGGGTTGGAATGCTAATTCATAGCAGAACAAAATGGGAGAGAGTGAAACAAACGTGTTCAGAGCACATGTGGGTTTCGGGCACAGTAGGTGGAAAGAAAACGTGGCTAGGTGTAGCTTACTTGTGGACAGGCAATAACTGCAGAGAAAAGAATCAGGAGATAATGAAATGCATAAGCACCGATATTAAAGAATTTGGTCATGATGCCGAGATAATCCTTCTAGGGGACATGAACGCTCACATTCATGACCTTGACGGATATTCAGACACCAATGGCAAGTTATTGCTAGATCTCTGCGAGCAACATAGTCTTGAGATAGTTAACGTGGGGCCTAAGTGTGAGGGGCAGATCACGTGGGAAGTCAGAAACAGGCAATCGAGCATTGATTACTGTCTCATGACAGAAGGAATATATGACAAACTTAGAGAGATGAGAATAGACGAAGAAGGCATTAACAGCTTGGGTAGTGATCATAAACGCATAATATTACAAATGGGATATAAAACTGAAAATAAGAACATAGAATCAAAGTTTGGCAGCTCGTATCTAAATGACAAACAAATAACAAATATAGCCGCAAGAGTCGAGGAAAAAGTAGACGAACTACCAGGCAAAGACTGGAAGTATAGTGAGCTGCTACATGTAATCACGAAAGAAATGGAAATAGAGAAGAAAACTATTTGTTGGAAAGGAAAGAAAAAGCCAAAAAGTTGGTGGAACAAAGAATTCCGGGAAGCGATCGATATGCGACGTCAGGCATCACGGGAGCACAGACAGGCAAAAAAGGAGAAGCGGCCACAGGACGAAGTCAACCAAATATGGGAAATATATTTAGAGCAAAAATCCATTGTGCAGAAATTAGTCGAGGCAAAAATTAAAGGTGAAAGTGAACGCTGGATGACAGAGATTCGCGAAAAGAAGAAGGCCGCGCCTAGGATATTTTGGAGCCACCTAAAAGCGCTGGGTAGGAAGTCTGTCACAATGCAACAACATATGGTAGATGAAGGAGGAAATAAATTGGAAGGATATGAAGCGCTAGGTTACATCCGAAAGATAACAGCCGATTCGTTTAAAAAGGTCCCCCAGGGGATTCCCCCGGTGAGTAAAAGTACGCAAAGGAGTGCAACCGACGAAGATGTAGTACTAGAGAATTTCAATTGGAAGAAGGCCGAAGGAAAAATTCCTAAGCGCACTACTCCGGGCTTAGATGGGGTTCCCGTCAGCCTCATTAACGAACTCGGACATAACACTAAAGAAGCACTGCTGAAAGCCGTAGAAAAGTGCTTACAGGAGAGGGAAATACCAGACAGTTGGAGAAAAAGTAGAATGAACTTAATCTATAAAGGCAAGGGAGAAAAGGATAACATTCGCTCGTATAGACCGCTAACAATTACATCGGTGCTATACAGGTTGGCGATGCAGGCAGTAAAATTAAAAATAGAAGCGTGGGTAGAACAAAATGATATTTTGGGAGAACTTCAGAATGGATTTCGAATCGACAGGCGGTTAGACGATAATCTGTTTGTTCTTACCCAGTGTATAGAAATATCTAAAATAGAAAACAGGCCCTTATACGTAGCTTATCTAGATATCACCGGGGCGTATGACAACGTTAATCAGGAAATTTTGTGGGATATATTGAAGGAAGTGGGCATAGGTGACGACTGTGTACAGCTTTTGAGGGAAATATACCGAGGAAATACAGTTTGTATAGAATGGGAAGGAATAAGTAGCAAGGACAGCGTTGAAATTAGCAAGGGGCTGAGACAGGGATGCCCTTTGTCCCCGCTGTTATTCATGCTGTACATGGCGAGGATGGAAAAAGCGCTAGAAAATAGCAACATTGGATTTAATTTGTCACACAAACAGGTCGGAGCGATGGTTGAGCAGAAGCTTCCAGGTCTATTTTATGCTGATGATATTGTCTTATTTGCGGACAGTCAAGATGATATACAGCGACTGGCAGATATATGCGGAAGGGAGTGTGAGGCTCTAGGACTAGGATTTAGTGCAACAAAATGTGGATTGATGGTATTCAATGATCACGGAGACCATACGGTATTAATACAGGGCCAAAAAATACCGAGGGTAAGCGAGTACAAGTACCTCGGAGTATGGGTAAATGAGGGGGATAGATATATGGAGGTACAAGAGAAAGCATCGGTAGCAAAGGGAAAGAGGAATGCTGCAATTATGAAGCACAGAGCTTTATGGGGATACAATAGGTACGAGGTGCTTCGAGGGCTGTGGAAGGGTGTGATGGTTCCGGGGCTTACATTTGGGAACTCAGTGGTGTGCATGAAGTCAGAGGTGCAATCAGGAATGGATGTAAATCAAAGGACGGTGGGCCGCCTCGCGTTGGGCGCTCACGGGAAGACGACAAATGAGGCGGTAAAGGGTGATATGGGATGGACAGGCTTTGAAGTGAGGGAAGCGCAGAGCAAAATGAGATTCGAAGAGAGGCTGAGGAAAATGAAGGAGAGTAGATGGGCAGAGAAGGTTTTCAGGTATTTGTATAGAAAAAGCGTTGACACGCAGTGGAGAAAAAGAACTAGGAGGCTCACCAGTAAATATACGGCTGGCAGTGCGGGCGATATGGCAACAAGGAGCATTAAGCGGAAGGTCAGAGAGGCGGAGAGGACTTATTGGATGACAGCGATGGAAAAGAAGCCGGCTCTGAGTAACTACCGAAAAGGAAAAAACGAAATAAGGAGGGAAAGGTTTTATGATAATTCAAGGGGAAGCGCTTTACTGTTTGAAGCAAGGTCGGGCTGCCTTAGAACGCGTAGTTATAAAGCGAGATTTAGTAACGAAGAAGAACAATGTACATGCTGCGGGGGAACTAAGGAAACGATGGAACATGTACTGATTGAATGTGGCGATATTCACCCAGGTATACGTGTGGGCACGAGTCTACATGAAGCCTTGGGTTTTAGGGACAACAATGGAAAGCTGAACACGTCCGCGATAGAAATAAGTAAGAGACGGTTAGAGTATTGGTGGCAGAAAAGTAGAGATAAAGAACAAAAATAAATAATGGGGGAAAAATAAGGTCATTCTGCCTTAAGAGGCAGAGAGATGGACCGTGAATTTATATTTTTTGGTATAATAACATAGATTTAATCAATGTAGATAAGGTATTAGGCCAACATGAAACAAAAAAGCTTTTTTTTTTTTTTTTTTGTTTTCTTCGAGCCTGGTGGCAGACATGTCACCGCCCCGTTTTAAAGGGGACGCTCATAGCATCCATCCATCCATCCGTTGTAGTGGTATGAACAATGTAGACTTCGCAGTATTCCTGCAGTATTTGTGTGTGATTCGTGTGTATAGTTATATCAGGAGACCATAACCGCTCTATTTTAAGCTACGGATGCTCAGACTTCAGCGCTGTTTGAAGATTACACCGGTTGTGTTGACGTTTGCGGCATGTGAAATAAGACAGTTTACGAGCTTCGTATCGCATTTCTGCTTGCTTTATTGAAACACGCTACGTGGAGGAAATAGATCGGGGACTCTAGTTTCTCTACGTGCAAATTCACCCACAGAACTTGAATACCTTTCCACGAAAATGGGCCAAGGTAGGTCCCTATATTGAGAATTTTGCCAAATTTAGATTAATATAATTTACAAAGTCGCACGTGCACATCGATGAAATTGAGCATTCAGACGGAAAATCTTATGCTCTACATACGCCCCGAAAATAAACTTTCTCTAGCGAATAGTTACAGGACAGTCTGCTGCGAAATTTACTAAATTTGGCTGTTTTCAAAAGCTAAGGCACAAAAAAGTAGAAGTCCAACATGAATTTGCTACGTTGAGGATATAGGTAAACATGTATTGAAAGTGCTGCGCAAAGAACAGTGCTGTAGCTGTAGCAGATTTTTCAAAAAAAGGTCACTGCTCAGGCACAGTCAGCCAAACCCGTGTAACATGCGCATTTTCTTCGCTATCCATCCCGAAATATTAATAGTTGACTTGTTTTTAATTATTATATTTTAAATGTACGAAGATCAAGCTTTTGAATGATATATAAGTCAACTATACACTGCAAAAAATCTGGCCCCTAAACACGGACAAAGCTGAAGGTATAGCGCTGCCGAGCACTTTTCCGTGTTCCTAATTAAACGATTTCTCTAAAAAGGAGCCTTCTAACGAAGTGCCTTCGTTAGCACAGCTAGCACAAAGCACTCCGTCACTTTGTTTGAATGAGAACACTGTTCCGTGACCCAGAATACAACAATTTCCTTCAAAGAAGGTCTTCTTACGTACCTCCTACGTTAAGATACTAAAGAATGGTCTGCCCGTACTGTCCAATATAATACGGCACATTTGCCTTAATGCAAAATAATGGTTTTGTACCACAACTGCACCATAAAATCCCATAGAAGCTTTGCCACCTAGGCAGGTGGCAGTCTCGGTATACGCTGGCAACAAGTGAGCGGAGGTCGACCAGTCCACTAGCCACATACGTCCACGTACACGTTCGGTATGGGACTGTGGTTGTTGTTTCAAGCAGATGCTTCCTGACGCATGAACCATAATTCGAATAGTTTTCCTCCACCTTCGTTCCTGAGCCAGCATCGTCGCATTGTTAAGGTCGAAGCTATAACCTGTCGTCTAGCAGTATTCAACAAGCTGTCTTAAAATGCGCTCCATGGGTGGCTTTAGCAACATTCCCACTTTGTGTTCTTTGAACGTCTTTGGCATTTTCCTGCCCGATTCACCGATGTAAGTGGTGTCGTGAACCCCACAACGTACTCTGTAGAGTACCCTGCTCTAATCATCCGCAAGTGTGCGGTCTTTGGGCTTTGTGAACACATGTCCTAAGGACAAGGTATACACAAACACCGCCGAAGATTAGAGTGGGATCATCTACGAAGTACAATTTGGGGATTGCGACACAACTTGCATAGGCGAAATGGGTTGAAGAAGGTGATCGAAGGTTAAAGAACACAAAGAGGATGTTGCGAAAACCACCCATGCAACGTGTTCTAAGACGGAGCTTGTTGAACGCTGCTGAATGACAAGGCATAACTTTGACCTAATCAATTCGACGATGCTACCTCGTGTACAAAGGTCGGAGGAAAAGAAAAATTTTGGAATCATGGTTCATTCATCACGGCGCATTGGCTTGCAACAACAACAGCGGCCCTCTACGAGATGTTTACAAGGAAATGTGCGACTAATGGACTGGTCAAACTCCGCTTATATTTGCCAGCGTATACTGAGAATGTCGTCTGCATAGGTGGCAGAATTTTCATGTCATTTTGTTAATTGTTGCGTTAAGTCAAAGTAAACATTTTACAATCAAGCTACACATCCCGAGCTGGTAGATGTGGGGGTAGCATGCCATGTGTAGATGCACTGTACTGTGTGAACTTGCTGATGACGGAAGCATACCTGCTGCTTCATGCCAAATAAACAGTGAAGTACACTACTACATGCTTCTTTAAATGCCACTCACTTTGGCACATGTATTCAGGAACATATTTGTAAAAAGTGTTGCAAGCCTGCTTATGAAGAATAAAAGGCAACCACCGACCAAATAAATGTTTTAAAAAGAAAGAAACGACGTTTCGGCTTCCATTCCTGCTTATGAAACTGTGTGCACGGCCCACGGACAGCTCCACTTCGCTCCTTTCTGTACGTCTGAAAAGGAAGTGAAAGAAAACACCTAGAACAACAGCAATGTTCAGAATTTATACCCATTTAAACATTGCCATGGTGCATGTGCACATGGCCTCCCTTAGCATCACTGTTTCAGAAATCAAAAAAGCAGAAACGATATTTTGCAGATATTTCTGGACTCGTTCTGATCATATGAAGGACAAGCAGCATGATTTTACGAAGACTTATTGCTATAGTACACAAGAATTCAGGGTTAAACACACTACGTTCTAACTGCAAGAGTATTTATGTACGTGCATTACCAATTCTATTCAATTATTGTCATGATGTTGAAGGAAAAGTCTTAACAGTTACAATTTTTGTACTTAATGCTGCCGAGAAGGCCGAGAGTTATGTGGGTGAAGAAATGAAGAATTGCGCATGTATAAAATGGAATCGACTCGCACAAGACGAGGCGAATTGTAGACCACTGCGAAGGGCTACTGCTGCAGTGCACATATAATAAGGTTGAAGATGACAAAGATTAAACCGTAAACGTAAAAGATGAGAATTAAATTGAGAAGCAAGGTTTGCTGTCAATAGCTCTTGAATTCTATCAGAACACAACATGACAGTTGTATATCCTGTACATCTTGACGCGACAAAAGTTGAGCTGAAGATGGTGGCTTGAATGAATGTCAAACCATTGAACAAAGCGTGTTGTTGGAGCCAATGTTTCAACAAATTGATGTGTCTAAGCTGTTGCAGCAACTTTGGTGCAATTCGTTGCCCCTCTAAAGACGAGTCCTCTTGTAGAATCACTAGCTCCAACAACATTCGTTGTTCAACAATTATTTCATGAGCTGTACATCTCGTTACATTCATTACAAACCTCTACTGTACCAAATGCTACTATGGCAATGATAGTGGGTGCAATACTTAAGCTGCAGTGTCATAAGCAGGTGACCGGCTATTCAACTCTTTAAATATACCAGATCCATAAAGACTGCAAACCATGAGGCAAGCACAACACAAAGAAGAAGCGTAAGGAAATTGAAAGAGGTTAACTTTAATAAACGAGGTATGGAATTAGTCATCCCCATTTTAAGTATACAAGGTGGTTTTTTAACGAACTTCTTTGCTGTTGAAAAAGATCATGCTGCTAAAAAGATCATACCTGTAGTCAAGTGATAATTTCCAGGACGAAATTTCGTGATGCTGAGAGCATGCATTAAACTTTATGCACAATAAGCGTTAGGTGCAATGTCAGAGAGGTGGAGATGATTTAATGGATAGCAAATACTAAAAATGAAGAGCTCTGAGTAACTATGGCAAGAATAAGGACGAAGTAAGGAGGGAAGCATATGATAAGCTACTGCAATGTCTGAAGCGAGGTAATCTTGCCTTAGAATATGCAGTCATAAAGTGAGATCCAGTAAGTAGGCGTCACATGCACCGGTTGTGAGATAGATATGGAAATGACGGACCACCTTTTAAATAAATGTAAAAATGTCCACCCATGTGCGTGTTGGGAACTAGCTCTCATGAAGCCCTAGGCTTAGAGAAAGCTTGATAAAGATGAACACATCCACAAGAGAAATCAGTAAAAGACAGATGGAGGATTGGTAGTGGAAAAGCAGTTAGAACAGCCAAAAACAAACTTGCAGGGTCTTTATGTACAATGCCGAAAAATAAGCTACCTATTATAAGTTTTTTTAAGGAACGAAATTTAATTCAGGTAGGAAAGGCATTAAGCCAATTCAAAAATTGAGCTTGGCCACTTGCATGTCAATGCTTCGCTTTAAAGAGAACACACAGCATCCATCCATCTACAGATGTGAAACTGCGTCATGCAAGATAACTTATACAAAGTTATTGCTTTGAGCAATTAGCGCAAAATATTTCAGGAGAGCACCTAACTGTGCTGGTTAGTACATGATTACGATGGGAACAAACAACGCTGGGCACGGGACGGAAAAAAAAAAGGTAGACGAGGGCGACAGCACCCTCGTCTATTGTTCTTTCTTCGTCCCATGTCCAGCGCTGTTTGTTCCCGTTTTAATGCAGAATATTTCTTTCTTTAATCTGAAGGTGGCAGTGTTTCATGGCTAAAATAGTTTACTAATTTGCATTTCAAGTTACATTTTTTCAGCCATAAGGAAACACTGCAAAATGCTGAAGTTCTAATGTTAACATTTATCAGGAGAAAGACCAATTCTTTCGTATGGAATACCGAAGGTTGATTTCTAAAGTTCATTGCCTTTGTATTTTGTGCTGTTCCCTTATCATTTTCCTTAAGACGGTTGTATAGATGTTCTTGGTTTATCTTGTGTTTTGTATATGTTGTGCTCCTGTTTTTGCTTAGCAAGATCATTTTATGTGTAACTTATCACTGTAGCCAACTTTGCAATACTGCTTACTGGTGTCAGCAGTATTGTCAAGTAATAAATAAATAAGTAAATAGATATCCACTTTGTCATAAAACTACTATGAAAACAAAATAAACAGAAACGTTGCACCCGAACTGTAACAGAGTCGGAAAAAATAGCTTTTGACCCATATTGCAGCTTAGCTTTTGCTATGTAGCATTCCAAGCAGAAATATCGCCAAGACATTATTGTGTGGTATACTTTGCTGGCAATTTATATTCCATTTGCAAATATATACTGCTGGGTTGTAAGCAAGAAAAAATTGACTGAAGTGAATAATCCCCAGCCTGCACAAAGAGTCTCGTTCCTTTACCTGCAGATTTAAGCAATACTTCTGTCTGAAATACCATTCAAGAACAGTGTTGTGATGTACAGTGAAGGCAAAGCTCGAAGAAACTTCACACAGGCTTATTATTTTTCATTTGAAAAATTTATTTTTCGTTTGAAGATACTATTACACCTTAACTACTTTGTCTAAATTATCGCGCGAGGAAACCACACTATGATGTGTAGGCGATATTTTTGCTTGGAATGCTACACTGTGAAGGCGAACCCGCAATATGGGTTCAAACGCCATTTCTTCCAAGTGTAAATTTTGAAGCCATTTCTACTTCTTTTTGCCAGCACCATTTTCAACCCTTGGTAATTTCACTTAACTCATACTGTGAATATATTTCACATGAAACATTCAGTCTTTTTACAATATACTTAAAGATTCTGCATTTTGAACTGTTTCTTCGCGACTGCAAATAGCATAAATTGAAATGAAAATAAAGTCGACTATCATAGTTGACAGATTGGTGACTACGTTAAAGAAACAAACGCTTTGTAGTAATAGCTCGAATCAATAATCATGTGTCAATTATTTGCCTGACACAACTTCATTTCGGCGTGCAAACTATGAAAGGTCTTTGCTGCATCACGAAATTCTTTCCCCGAAAATAGCGCTTGAACGACTACTTCTCACATTGAAACGTAACAGCGCCAGTTTTACAAAATATTGGAAATGGTCAAGAAACAACCTGGCACACTGACGTGAAATGACCCAAATAGGTACTAAAATAAAACAGTGTGCACTGTCAGACACTAAAATGAAGCACTAATCTGCTTGTATGCTAAATTACTTCAAAACCCTGCTCTGAATAACTGCCCACAAGAAGTTGATTGCGAAAAAATTACTTTAACCTCTGACCTATTTTTATCTGTCTCTAGTATAATGACTCCTAACCTTTGGCACACACACTCAAAGGCACAATGCATTTCACATGGTTCCGTGCCTTCAAACAGCACGGAAGGTCACATGCTAAGAGGTAGCGTAAAGTCTGGACTAATTTTAACCAGCTATGTTTTTATAACATGCAAACAGAGAGAAATACACAATAATTTAGTAACTCGCCCCCTCTAAAAGTGTTGCTGTCACAGCTACAAACTCCAGTCATGAGCTATACTGGCCAAAATATTAAAACACAGATGCATTTCCATCTCAATGGTGGATGCACACAAGTATACAATAATTTAGTAACTCGCCCCCTATAAAAGTGTTGCTGTCACAGCTCCAAATTCCATTCACGACCTATACTGGCTAAAATATTAAAACACAGCTGCATTTCCATATCAACGGTGGATGCACACAAGTCTACACGAACAGGCATTCACTTTAGATTGACTTCACAAGCCAGATATCCGGTAATCCTGCCGTTGGAGAACGTTACCAAGTGTATGAGCTGGACTACTACATAAGCTAAAATGGATGCTTGTGTGTTGGTATGACAGAGCGTAAACAAAGCAGTGCAGAAGACTGAGCACAGGAGCACAGCACTGTTTGTGTCTTCCTTTTTCTTGTGCTCCGTCTATTGCGTTTTTTTACACTAATGCATTAATTGTGGAAACAACTGGCTGCCGCAATTTGGTCATCTAGGTCGAACTTTTTTGGGCCTTGTACCAGACTAAAGAGCTCTGTTGTGAAAGCAACAGGGTGTAACAATATTGCACTACAAATCAGGGAATACAAAGCATCGATAAGAATGTTCAGCCAAAATAAAAGGCTTCAGCAAATTGTTTAAGACACATACTCACAGGTTAATGCTCATTCACAGCTTCTACGGCAGCCCCATGATTTCTGTGCGTCCATCTGTGCGTGCCTTCCTTCCGCCTTTGGACAAGTTCGTGCAGAATGTCTGCCAGGAAAACAAAAACATCAGAAACAAGTCGACTTTTTTTTAGCATGCCTCACATAACCCAAATAAACTTTTCTCTCCCCATGAGGTAGCTGTTTAGAAAGCATCCACACAGCCGCTGCTTTGTCTATGTATAGCTCATAACCAATTAGTAGCATCCAACACGACACCTGGTCATTGTCAAAGCATACGAGACAAGAAACTGAGACAAGTATAAGCAAAAAGCAAGCGGCTATATTTTGCCATTATATCGGTTCCTAATACAGCCCGATGCATTAATCGCTTAAATTTAATTTACACTGCTATTTTGGTGTTCGCCCTAAACTTACTTTCCAAATAACTCACTAGATAACCTATTTCTCTTACGCACTATATGAATACATGTTAAAAAGATGGGGCATGCAAACATGGACACAAGAGAGTCAAGACGCCTAAAACACTGAGATCACTAACTGGAGGCTCATCACCTAATCTACCTTTACATTGTCGAGAGCATAAACGCATGCCAAAATTCGATGAATGCAGTTTTGTACAAGCACATGAATGAAGAAATGCGTCCAATTGTCGAGGCCTGGCATATCGATAATGGCAGTGCACAAGAGAGCCAACCGTCGATTAACTAGCATGAAGAAATCAAATGCTTGAGCAGTTATCTCTCACGTAGACTATCGCGCGTGCCAGATTGATAGGTATTGCCTCTTGCCTGGGCATGCACAGATACGTTTCTGTGTCTAACTTTATTTTGTGCCACTGTCCACCTTTCCAGTTGGCGTTAGTGGTGTCTTGGTTTCTCTCTTGTGTCCATGTTTGCATGCCCTGCCTTTTTAACATGAATACCTACCAACCAGCTCAGCTGTGTGTTATACTAAATATGTATACAATCTAGAATTACCACTCTGTCCACTTGCTGATGTAATAATAACAAATGGTTCTGTAATGTAAACGTCAAATTAAAAGCACAGGAACCTCTAGGATTTGCACCTCCACCGAAAGTGCAACCCCTCCATCAAGGATCGAACCCGCACAGTTCAGATCAGCAGCTGACCATTATAACCACTGTATTGCAGCGGGGGATGTTCACTTTGTAATGTAGGTTAATGTTAAGGATTATGGAAAGAGCTGTAGGTTGAAGAAAGACATGCAATTAAGCAAGGAGCTGCAGACATTATGCAGTTTAGATATTTCTGTAATCCAAAGGGCTGGTGCTCAGGGCATGTAAATAAGGAACTCCTGTTCAGCGTCTCTTTTCGAACCAAAGCTTAGCAGAATTGATGTTCCTGTCTAGATATGCCCCTGAAAACCACAGTTAAATAGCTGCAAAGTAAACACTAGAAGACAGAAAAAAATCCATCACTTGTATGATATTAAACACATCAAGATGCAAATACACCAAACACCCTGGACTGTGAAACGCATTGATTGAAAAGATATCAGTTAAACAAAGCAGCATAGCAAGGAACTTTCATGTAGCTGCCACAGGGCAAAAAGCAGGTGGCTCTCGTGCCATGAAAAATCTATAATAACACTTGTTGAATATAGCAGGATGTTTTGTATGATATGTGGCATCGGAGACTACCATCATCATCACGAGCAAGCATCACGGCTCTCCGGCTGCGTGTTCGGCTCGTGACGCTCGCGCTACGAGTGAACTCGGGTGTGCTTTTGTTCCATGCTGATGTGGAATAAAGTGCCACAGATGTTTCGTTAATTGAGTGGCGTGCTTCATAACAGTGGCGACGAAGACAACGAGGACTTCAACGAGTCCTGGACCCGCAGAGCCATGAGCGTGGGACGGCCACCAGTGTTTGAGGGAACGTGGTCAACGTTCCGAGTTCGCCTCGAAGCATACTTCGAAGCGCAAGACATCACGGACGCGACGAAGCGACGAGCGGTGTTAGTGGCCTCGCTACCGGACAGCGCGATTCGAGTGATCCAGGGACGTTGCCATCCGAGGCAAATCAACGCACTCAACTACGACGACGCCGTAAAGCACCTCGAAGAGTACTACGCCCCGGAAGTCAACGAAATAGCGGCAAGTTATGCTTTCTTCACGCGATCACAGCAAGAAGGAGAGAGTGTACAGGAATTTATTGCAGAAATAAGGCGGCTAGCAGAAAAGTGCAATTTCGGATCGTCTCTCGAACGCATGCTGCGAGACCGAATCGTGTGTGGAGTCTTGGATGAAGATGTGAGACGACATCTGCTGACTTTGAGGAAGCTGACGCTTACGGAAGCAGAGGATTTCGTTATCTCAGCCCAGAACGCTGCCGCTAATGCTAGAACCATGCAATCTGCGGATCAGAGTACCATCCACTTCACGCGGCCGCAGAACCGGCCAAGAAAAGGGCAACCGAAGGCCGAACGCATGACATCTTGCCAGAGGTGTGGTAGTGAAGCTCACTCGAACGAGCAGTGCTATCACGTCCGTACGATATGCCGCCGGTGCGGTAAACGAGGGCATCTCGCTCGAATGTGCCCAGGACAAACTCAGTGGAAGCCCCGTGGTGCTTACGCCCTGTCGGCAGCATCTGATGACAGCTCGGGAGATGAGAAGAAACTTTACACACTAGTGGCTCATAAAACGACTGATGGCCGCATGGTTAAGCCAATTTCAAAAAAATCACTTGGGATGGTGTGCCTGTTAATATGTTGCTCGATACGGGGTCCCCCGTGAGTGTTATCTCAATGAGCCTGTTCAAGCAGAATCAAAGCAGATGGCCGCCTCCAAGCAGCACCACTCTTAGACTGTCGTGTTTTTTGGGAGAGCTTCCAGTGGTTGGAGAACTGCACATGAAAGCAACCTGTGAGGGACACGACATACAGGGTACCCTGGTTATCGTCGATACTCCTGGACCAGCGCTGTGCGGAAGGGACACGATCAAGGCGTTTAACAACTGTGGAGTGGCCATGATGATTCCAAATTTCGTCGCAAACCTCAACACGCGCAAGGAAGACCGCACAAGCCAGCAACTTCAGACCTTGCTCAAGGAGTTCGAAGATGTGTTTTCGCCAGGTTTAGGACTATACAAAGGTCCACCTGTGAAGCTGATCTTGAAAGAAAACGCCACGCCCCGCTTTTGCAAAGCACGTACGGTGCCATATGCTTTGACGACCAAAGTGTCCGATGCTTTGGACCGATTAGTGGCAGACGGCGTTATATCACCGGTTATGGCATCAGAATGGGCGACGCCGGTGGTTCCAGTAGTTAAAACTGATGGGTCCATTCGACTGTGTGGCGATTTTCGGCTGACAGTGAACGTGGCCACCGTGACTGAGCAGTACCCATTACCTCGTGTGGACGACATCTTCGCAAGACTGAATGGCGGTGAAGTATTTAGTACACTGGATTTGACTCAAGCGTACAACCAGCTGCCCCTGGATAACGAGTCCAAGAAGCTGACTGTCATAAACACTCACAAGGGCCTATTTGCTTCAATAGGCTTCCTTTTGGAATTAGCTCAGCTCCGGCCATCTTCCAGAGGCATATGGATTCCCTGTTCAAGGATCTTCCGGGTGTACAAGCCTATCTGGATGACATCATAGTGGCCGAAAAGCGCAATGACACTTAATTGCTAAAGCAAGTCCTGCAGCGCTTACGTGACTATGGGCTCAGACTAAACATTAAGAAATGCAAATTCAGACAAGAAGAAGTCACCTTTCTTGGACATCGAGTCGATGCTAATGGGCTCAAACCGAAGGACGACAACATTGAAGCAGTTCTCCAAGCACCGGTCCCCAAGTCGGTGAGCGAACTGAAATCTTTCTTGGGCTTAATCAACTATTACGCCAAATTTTTGCCGAACCTTTCCACAGTACTGGCCCCATTATACAATCTGCTAACTAAGGGGGCTACGTGGAAATGGCAACAGGTACATGAGGAAGCGGTTCGAAAGGTTAAGCAGGCCATACAAGCGTCAAAGTTTTTGACACACTTTGACCCTAACAAACCTTTGAAGTTGGAATGCGATGCTTCACCTGTAGGAGTGGGGGCAGTACTTTCCCATCGCATCAATGGCACAGACTATCCGATAGGATTTCGCTCCAGAACTCTGTCCAAAGCAGAACGAAACTACTCCCAGCTAGAAAAGGAAGCGTTGGCCCTTGTATTCGGCGTGACTCGATTTAAGGACTACTTATATGGCAATCACTTTGTTTTGGTGACCGACCATAAACCCCTGACGGGTTGTTTAACCCAGGAAAAGCCATTCCTCCCATGGCTGCGGCAAGGATTCAGAGGTGGGCACTTCTCTTGGACAATTACCATTACACATTGCAGTATCGCAGGGGAACAGAAAACTCGAATGCTGATGCCTTAAGTCGCCTGCCATTACCAAACAAACTACACGATACCAGCACAGAAGATCCACCAGAGTATGTCCTGTACTCGGAATGCTTGGAGAAAAAGGCGATTAGTGTCAGAGACGTGGCACATTTTACAGAAACGGATCCTTTGCTGCAGCAAGTGAAGTTTTGGATCAAGAAAGGCTGGCCGAAATTTTTGTCGGAAGAGCAGATCCGCTTCCGGCCATAC